>NW_027182851.1:202500-410000 GCF_041146395.1 Eulemur rufifrons
GTCCCAGCCCCCTAAACTCCCCCCGCCCGCCTAATGCAGACAGAGCCCGTGCGCTAAGCATAAACAATACCTTTAACAGATAACCCTAACCCTGAACATAACAACCCAACCCTGTTCCTATTTCTCCCCTTAACACGTAAACCTCACCGTGCGCCTAACTTTAACCTCTTATCCTAACGTTAATGCATTACCCATTTCCTGAGAACAACGCCTATCCCATAATTCTAAACCTATCTCCTAGTCATCACTGTGACACCTAATCCCTAACCCTAATTCTAAACCGCTAACCCTAAGCGTAACCCTACCTACAACCCTAACACTGACAGTAACCCTTACTTCTAACCCCAACGCTATGCCTAACAAAAACCCTAACCCTTGACCCTAACCCTTCACCCTAACCCCTAAGCCTTACCCTAACCCTTAAACCTAATCCTAATCCTAACCATTAAACCTAACCCTAGCTCTTAAAGCTAACCCTAAACCTTACCCTCACGACTAGACCTAACCCTGACACTAACCTAACACCTAACCCTATCCAGAACCCCTAAAGCTAACCCTGAACCCTATCCCTTACCCTAGCAGTAAACTTTAACCCTAAACCTAAGCCCAACCCGTAACCCTAATCCTATCCTTTAACCCTAAACCTAACCCCTATACCTCACCCTAACTCTAACCCCAATCCTAATTCTAACCATACCCCTTCATAAAACACTAACTCCTAACCGCTAACCCTAACAATAACCAAAAACCCTAATCACTAATCCCTAACCCTAACGCTTAATCTTTACCCTAAGAAGTAGGAGAGTCTTATGTTTGAACGGTTACATTCACGCAGAGAAAGAAACTGTTGGGTGGTGTATGTACGCATGTTAATCTATACTTTGGAGGAAGTTCGAGAGTCATATCTGGGGAAAATTGCAGTCACTTAGAGAAAGCAACAATCGGGGGCCGTTTTGTAGATCTGCTAAATTCTATTTTGGAAGAAGAGTGAAATTCATATGTGGGAACGCTTATGTTCACTCAGAGAAATCAACGATAGGGCAGTGTTTCGTTGGGATGCTAAAGTGTAGTTTGGAAGAAGTTCGCGAGTCTTATATAAGAAAGCTTACAGTCACCTAGAGAAAGTAACTCTCGGCAGATTGTTTCTAAGCGTGCTAAACTCTAATTTGCATCAATTGTGAGAGTCAAACATGGGAACGCTTACATTCACTCAGAGAACGCAACGTTTGGGTGGTGGTTTGTAAGCATTCTAAACTGTATTTTGGAGGAAGTAGGAGAGTCATATATACGAATGCTTACATTCACGCAGAGAAAGCAACTCTGTGATCGTATTTTGTTGGCATGCTAAACTGTGGTTTGGAAGAAGTTCGAGAGCCTTATATAGGAAAGATTACAGTGACACAGAGAAAACAACTCTCTGTAGTTTGTTGGTAGGTCTACTAAACTGTAATTTGGATGATGTGTGAGAACGCTTGCATTCACTCAGAGAAAGAACTCTGTCGTGGTGGTTTGTAGGAATAACAACTGTAGTTCGAAGAAGTAGGAGAGTCATATATGAACGGTTACATTCACGCAGAGAAAGCAACTGTGGAGTGGCATATGTAATCATCATAATCTGTAGTTTGGAGGAAGTTCGAGAGTCATATCTGGGGAAAATTAGAGTCATTTAGAGAAAGGAACAATCGGGGGCTGGTGTGTAGGTCTGCTAAATTCTATTTTGGAAAAAGAGTGAGAGTCATATATGGGAACGCTTATGTTGACTCAGAGAAATCAACGATGGGGCGCTGTATTGTTGGCATGCTAAACTGTAGTTTGGAAGAAGTTCGAGAGTCTTATATAGGAAAGTTTACAGTCACCTAGAGAAAGCAACTCACAGGAGGTGGTTTGTAAGCCGCTAAACTCTAATTTGGATGAAGTGAAAGAGGCATACATGGATACGCTTCATTCACTCAGAGAAAGGTAAATTGGGGTGCCGGTTTGTAGGTATACTAACTCCAGTTTGGAAGAAGTACTAGAGTCATATATATGAACGCTTATATGGACGCAGAGAAAGCAACTATGGGGTGGTGTTTTGTAGGCCTGCTAAAATATAGTTTGGAAGAAGTTCGAAAGCAGACAGTCACTTAGAGAAAGCAACTCTCGGCGGTTCATTTTTCGGTCTGCTGAATTGTATTTTGAAAGAAATACCAGAGTCATATATTCAAACGCTTACATTCATGCAGAGAAAGCAACTCTGGGGTGGTGTTTTCTAGGCATGCTAAACTCTAGTTTGGACGAAGTTTGAGAATCACATATAAGAAAGCTTAGAGTCGCTTAAAGCAAATCTCTGGGTGTGGAATGTAGGCGTGCTAAACTCTATTTTGGTTTAGATTGAGAGTCATATATGGAAAGGGTTACATTCACTCAGAGAAAGCAACGATGGTGTGGTGGTTTGTAGGCATACTAAACTCTAGTTTGGAAGAAGTAAGAAAATGATATATGGGAACGCTTACATTCATGCAGAGAAAGCAATTATGGGGTGGCTTTTTTGTACCCATGCTAATCTCTAGTTTGGAAGAAGTTATATAGGAAAGCGTACACTCATTTATAGAAACCAACTTTCGGGGGATGAAGGGTAGGCCTGCAAAACTCTACTTTGGAAGAAGTGGGAGAGTCATATTGGGGACCACGTACATTGACTCAGAGAAATCGAGGATGGGGTTGTGTTTTGTAGGCATACTAAACTCTAGTTTGGAGAAAGTACGAGAATCATATATAGGAACGCTTACATTCATGCAGAGAAAGCAACTATGGAGTGAGGTTTGTATGCCTACTAAACTATAGTTTGGAGGAAGTTTAGAATCTTATATAGCAAAGCTTACAGTCACCTAGAGAGAGCAACTCTTGGGAGATGATTTCTAAGCCTGATAATTTGCACCAACTCTTAAAGTCAAGTATGGGAAGGTTTACATCCACTCAGAACGCAAGGTTTGGGTTGCAGTTTGTGGCCTTAATTGTAGTTCGGAAGAAGTAGGAAAGTCATATATATGAACGGTTACATTCACGCAGACAAACCAGCTATGGAGTGATGTGTGTATGCCTACTAAACTATAGTTTGGAGGATGTTCGAGAGTCATATTGGAAAGCTTACAGTCATTTAGAGAAAGAAACTCTCAGGGGGTGGTTCGTAGGCCTGCTAAACTCTATTTTCAAAGAAGTGTTAAAATCATATACAGGAATGCTTACATTCACTCAGAGAAAGCAACGTTGGGGTGGCCGTTTGTGAGCATACTAAACTCTACTTTGGAAGAGGTACAAGAGACATAAATACGAACGCTTACATTAACACAGAGAAAGCAAATACGGGGTGCTGTAGTGCAGGCATGCTAAACTATAGATTAGAAGAAGTTCGAAAGCTGACAGTCACTTAGAGAAAGCAACTCTTGGCGGGTGATTTTTAGGTCTGCTAAATTGTATTTTGAAAGACGTACCAGAGTCATATACAAACGCTTACATTCATGCAGAGAAAGAAACTATGGGGTGATGTGTTGTGGGGATGCTAAACTGCAGTTTGGAAGGTGTTCGAGAGTGTTATATAGGATAGCTTACAGTCACCTAGAGAAAGCAACACTCGGGACAGCTTTACAAGCCTCTAAACACTAATTAGCAGCAATTGTGAGAGTCAAACATGGGAACGCTTACATTCACTCAGAGAACGCAACGTTTGGGTGGCTGGTTTTTAAGCATTCTAAACTGTATTTTGGAGGAAGTAGGAGAGTCATATATACGAATGCTTACATTCACGCAGAGAAAGCAACTCTGTGGTCGTATTTTGTTGGCATGCTAAACTGTGGTTTGGAAGAAGTTCGAGAGCCTTATATAGGAAAGATTACAGTGACACAGAGAAAACAACTCTCTGTAGTTTCTTGGTAGGTCTGCTAAACTGTGATTTGGATGAAGTGTGAGAACGCTTGCATTCACTCAGAGAAAGAACTTTGTCGTGGTGGTTTGTAGGAATAACAACTGTAGTTCGAAGAAGTAGGAGAGTCATATATGAACGGTTACATTCACGCAGAGAAAGCAACTGTGGGGTGGCGTAGGTAATCATCATAATCTGTAGTTTGGAGGAAGTTCGAGAGTCATATCTGGGGAAAATTAGAGTCACATAGAGAAAGGAACAATCGGGGGCTGGTGTGTAGGTCTGCTAAATTCTATTTTGGAAGAAGAGTGAGAGTCATATATGGGAACGCTTATGTTGACTCAGAGAAATCAACGATGGGAGGCTGTATTGTTGGCATGCTAAACTGTAGTTTGGAAGAAGTTCGAGAGTCTTATATAGGAAAGTTTACAGTCACCTAGAGAAAGCAACTCACAGGAGGTGGTTTGTAAGCCGCTAAACTCTAATTTGGATGAAGTGAAAGAGGCATACATGGATACGCTTCATTCACTCAGAGAAAGGTAAATTGGGGTGCCGGTTTGTAGGTATACTAACTCCAGTTTGGAAGAAGTACTAGAGTCATATATATGAACGCTTATATGGACGCAGAGAAAGCAACTATGGGGTGGTGTTTTGTAGGCCTGCTAAAATATAGTTTGGAAGAAGTTCGAAAGCAGACAGTCACTTAGAGAAAGCAACTCTCGGCGGTTCATTTTTCGGTCTGCTGAATTGTATTTTGAAAGAAATACCAGAGTCATATATTCAAACGCTTACATTCATGCAGAGAAAGCAACTCTGGGGTGGTGTTTTCTAGGCATGCTAAACTCTAGTTTGGACGAAGTTTGAGAATCACATATAAGAAAGCTTAGAGTCACTTAAAGCAAATCTCTGGGTGTGGAATGTAGGCGTGCTAAACTCTATTTTGGTTTCGGAGTGAGAGTCATATATGGGAAGGCTTACATTCACTCAGAGAAAGCAACGATGGTGTGGTGGTTTGTAGGCATACTGAACTCTAGTTTGGAAGATGTAGGAGAATGATATATGGGAACGCTTACATTCATGCAGAGAAAGCAATTATGGGGTGGCTTTTTTGCAGCCACGCTAATCATTATTTTGCAAGAAGTTAAAGAGTAATATATAGGAAAGCGTACCGTCATTTATAGAAACCAACTTTCGGGGGATGGTTTGTAGGCCTGCAAAACTCTACTTTGGAAGAAGGGGGAGAGTCATATGGGGGACTGGGTACATTCACTCGGAGAAATCAACGATGGGGTTGTGGTTTGTAGGCATACTAAACTCTAGTTTGGAAGAAGGACGAGAATCATATATAGGAACGCTTACATTCATGCAGAGAAAGCAACTATGGAGTGATGTTTGTATGCCTACTAAACGATAGATTGGAGGATGTTCGAGAGTCATATCTGGAAAGCTTACAGTCATTTAGAGAAAGCAACTCTCTGGGGATGGTTCGTAGGCCTGCTAAACTCTATTTTCAATGAAGTGTTCGAATCATATACAGGAACGCTTACATTCACTCAGAGAAAGCAACGTTGGGGTGGCCGTTTTTGAGCATACTAAACTCTACTTTGGAAGAGGTACGAGAGACATAAATACGAACGCTTACATTAACACAGAGAAAGCAAATACGGGGTGCTGTAATGCAGGCATGCTAAACTATAGATTGGAAGATGTTCGAAAGCTGACAGTCACTTAGAGAAAGCAACTCTTGGCGGGTGATTTTTAGGTCTGCTAAATTGTATTTTGAAAGACGTACCAGAGTCATATACAAACGCTTACATTCATGCAGAGAAAGAAACTATGGGGTGATGTGTTGTTGGCATGCTAAACTGCAGTTTGGAAGGAGTTCGAGAGTGTTATATAGGATAGCTTACAGTCACCTAGAGAAAGCAACACTCGGGACAGCTTTACAAGCCTCTAAACACTAATTAGCAGTAATTGTGAGAGTCAAACATGGGAACGCTTACATTCACGGAGAGAACACAACGTTTGGGTGGTGGTTTGTAGGCATAATAACTGTAGTTCGGAAGAAGTAGGAGAGTCATATGTATGAACGGTTACATTCACGCAGAGAAAGAAACTGTTGGGTGGTGTATGTACGCATGTTAATCTATACTTTGGAGGAAGTTCGAGAGTCATATCTGGGGAAAATTGCAGTCACTTAGAGAAAGCAACAATCGGGGGCCGTTTTGTAGATCTGCTAAATTCTATTTTGGAAGAAGAGTGAAATTCATATGTGGGAACGCTTATGTTCACTCAGAGAAATCAACGATAGGGCAGTGTTTCGTTGGGATGCTAAAGTGTAGTTTGGAAGAAGTTCGCGAGTCTTATATAAGAAAGCTTACAGTCACCTAGAGAAAGTAACTCTCGGCAGATTGTTTCTAAGCGTGCTAAACTCTAATTTGCATCAATTGTGAGAGTCAAACATGGGAACGCTTACATTCACTCAGAGAACGCAACGTTTGGGTGGTGGTTTGTAAGCATTCTAAACTGTATTTTGGAGGAAGTAGGAGAGTCATATATACGAATGCTTACATTCACGCAGAGAAAGCAACTCTGTGATCGTATTTTGTTGGCATGCTAAACTGTGGTTTGGAAGAAGTTCGAGAGCCTTATATAGGAAAGATTACAGTGACACAGAGAAAACAACTCTCTGTAGTTTGTTGGTAGGTCTACTAAACTGTAATTTGGATGATGTGTGAGAACGCTTGCATTCACTCAGAGAAAGAACTCTGTCGTGGTGGTTTGTAGGAATAACAACTGTAGTTCGAAGAAGTAGGAGAGTCATATATGAACGGTTACATTCACGCAGAGAAAGCAACTGTGGAGTGGCATATGTAATCATCATAATCTGTAGTTTGGAGGAAGTTCGAGAGTCATATCTGGGGAAAATTAGAGTCATTTAGAGAAAGGAACAATCGGGGGCTGGTGTGTAGGTCTGCTAAATTCTATTTTGGAAAAAGAGTGAGAGTCATATATGGGAACGCTTATGTTGACTCAGAGAAATCAACGATGGGGCGCTGTATTGTTGGCATGCTAAACTGTAGTTTGGAAGAAGTTCGAGAGTCTTATATAGGAAAGTTTACAGTCACCTAGAGAAAGCAACTCACAGGAGGTGGTTTGTAAGCCGCTAAACTCTAATTTGGATGAAGTGAAAGAGGCATACATGGATACGCTTCATTCACTCAGAGAAAGGTAAATTGGGGTGCCGGTTTGTAGGTATACTAACTCCAGTTTGGAAGAAGTACTAGAGTCATATATATGAACGCTTATATGGAGAGCAGAGAAAGCAACTATGGGGTGGTGTTTTGTAGGCCTGCTAAAATATAGTTTGGAAGAAGTTCAAAAGCAGACAGTCACTTAGAGAAAGCAACTCTTGGCGGTGGATTTTTAGGTCTGCTAAATTGTATTTTGAAAGACGTACCAGAGTCATATATTCAAACGCTTACATTCATGCAGAGAAAGGAACTGTGGGGTGGTGTTTTCTAGGCGTGCTAAACTCTAGTTTGGACGAAGTTTGAGAATCACATATAAGAAAGCTTAGAGTCACTTAGAGAAAGCCAATCTCTGGGTGTGGAATGTAGGCGTGCTAAACTCTATTTTGGTTTAGATTGAGAGTCATATATGGAAAGGGTTACATTCACTCAGAGAAAGCAACGATGGTGTGGTGGTTTGTAGGCATACTAAACTCTAGTTTGGAAGAAGTAGGAAAATGATATATGGGAACGCTTACATTCATGCAGAGAAAGCAATTATGGGGTGGCTTTTTTGTACCCATGCTAATCTCTAGTTTGGAAGAAGTTATATAGGAAAGCGTACACTCATTTATAGAAACCAACTTTCGGGGGATGAAGGGTAGGCCTGCAAAACTCTACTTTGGAAGAAGTGGGAGAGTCATATTGGGGACCACGTACATAGACTCAGAGAAATCGAGGATGGGGTTGTGTTTTGTAGGCATACTAAACTCTAGTTTGGAGAAAGTACGAGAATCATATATAGGAACGCTTACTTTCATGCAGAGAAAGCAACTATGGAGTGAGGTTTGTATGCCTACTAAACTATAGTTTGGAGGAAGTTTAGAATCTTATATAGCAAAGCTTACAGTCACCTAGAGAGAGCAACTCTTGGGAGATGATTTCTAAGCCTGATAATTTGCACCAACTCTTAAAGTCAAGTATGGGAAGGTTTACATCCACTCAGAACGCAAGGTTTGGGTTGCAGTTTGTGGCCTTAATTGTAGTTCGGAAGAAGTACGAAAGTCATATATATGAACGGTTACATTCACGCAGACAAACCAGCTATGGAGTGATGTGTGTATGCCTACTAAACTATAGTTTGGAGGATGTTCGAGAGTCATATCTGGAAAGCTTACAGTCATTTAGAGAAAGAAACTCTCAAGGGGTGGTTCGTAGGCCTGCTAAACTCTATTTTCAAAGAAGTGTTAAAATCATATACAGAAACGCTTACATTCACTCAGAGAAAGCAACGTTGGGGTGGCCGTTTGTGAGCATACTAAACTCTACTTTGGAAGAGGTACAAGAGACATAAATACGAACGCTTACATTAACACAGAGAAAGCAAATACGGGGTGCTGTAGTGCAGGCATGCTAAACTATAGAATGGAAGAAGTTCGAAAGCTGACAGTCACTTAGAGAAAGCAACTCTTGGCGGGTGATTTTTTAAGTCTGCTAAATTGTATTTTGAAAGACGTGTCAGAGTCTTATATACAAACGCTTACATTCATGCGTAGAAAGAAACTATGGGGTGATGTGTTGTGGGGATGCTAAACTGCAGTTTGGAAGAAGTTCGAGAGTGTTATGTAGGATAGCTTACAGTCACCTAGAGAAAGCAACACTCAGGAGAGCTTTGCAACCCTGCTAAACTCTAACAAGCAGCGATTGTGAGAGTCAAACATGGGAACGCTTACATTCACTCAGAGAACACAACGTTTGGGTGTTGGTTTGTAGGCATAATAACTGTAGTTCGGAAGAAGTAGGAGAGTCATATATGAACGGTTACATTCACGCAGAGAAAGCAACTGTTGGGTGGCGTATGTATGCATGCTAATCTGTAGTTTGGAGGAATTTCGAGAGTCATATCTGGGGAAAATTACAGTCACTTAGAGAAAGCAACCATCGGGGGCCATTTTGTAGATCTGCTAAATTCTATTTTGAAAGAAGAATGAGAGTCATATATGGGAACGCTTATGATCACGAAGAGAAATCAACTATGGGGCGGTGTTTTGTTGGCATGCTAAACTGTAGTTTGGAAGAAGTTCGCGAGTCTTACATAGGAAAGTTTACAGTCACCCAGAGAAAGCAACTCTCGGGAGATTGTTTCTAAGCATGCTAAATTCTAGTTTGCATCAATTGTGAGAGTCAAACATGGGAACGCTTACATTCACTCAGAGAACGCAACGTTTGGGTGGTGGTTTGTAAGCATTCTAAACTGTATTTTGGAGGAAGTAGGAGAGTCATATATACGAATGCTTACATTCACGCAGAGAAAGCAACTCTGTGATCGTATTTTGTTGGCATGCTAAACTGTGGTTTGGAAGAAGTTCGAGAGCCTTACATAGGAAAGATTACAGTGACACAGAGAAAAACAAATCTCTGTAGTTTGTTGGTAGGTCTGCTAAACTGTAATTTGGATGAAGTGTGAGAACGCTTGCATTCACTCACAGAAAGAACGTTGTCGTGATGGTTTGTAGGAATAAATGCTGTAGTTCAAAAGAAGTAGGAGAGTCATATATGAACGGTTACATTCACGCAGAGAAAGCAACTGTGGGGTGGTCTATGTAATCATCATAATCTAGTTTGGAGAAAGTTCGAGAGTCATATGTGGGAAAAATTAAAGTCACCTAGAGAACTGGAACCATAGGGTGTTGTGTAGGTCTGCTAAATTCTATTTTGGAAGAAGAGTGAGAGTCATATATGGGAACGCTTATGTTCACTCAGAGAAATCAACGATGGGGCGCTGTATTGTTGGCATGCTAAACTGTAGTTTGGAAGAAGTTCGAGAGTCTTATATAGGAAAATTTACAGTCACCTAGAGAAAGCAACTCACAGGAGGTGGTTTGTGGGCCGCTAAACTCTAATTTGGATGAAGTGAAAGAGGCATACATGGATACGCTTCATTCACTCAGAGAAAGGTAAATTTGGGTGCCGGTTTGTAGGTATACTAACTCCAGTTTGGAAGAAGTACGAGAGTCATATATATGAACGATTATATGGACGCAGAGAAAGCAACTATGGGGTGGTGTTTTGTAGGCATGATAAAATATAATTTGGAAGAAGTTCGAAAGCTGACAGTGACTTAGAGAAAGCAACTCTTGGCGGTTGATTTTGAGGTCTGCTAAATTGTATTTTGATAGAAGTACAAGAGTCATATATAAAATCGCTTATATTTATGCTGAGAAAGAAACTATGTGGTTATGTTTTGTTGGCGTGCTGAAATGTAGTTTCGAAGACGTTCGACAGTCTTTTATAGGAAAGCTTACAGTCCCCCAGAGGAAGCAACTTTCGAGAGATAGTTTGTAAGCCTGCTAAACTCTACTTTGCATCATTTGGAACAGTCATACTTGGGAACGCTAACATTCTCTGAGAGAACGCAACGTTTGGTTGGTTGTTTGTAAGCATACTAAACTGTATTTTGGAAGAAGTAGCAGAGTCATATATATGAGTGCTTACATTCACGCAGAGAGGGCAACTATGGGGTGGTGTTTTGTAGGCATGCAAATCTCTAGTTGCGAAGAAGTTAAGAGTAATAGGAAAGCTTACAGTCTCACAGAGAAAGCAACCCTTGGGGGCCGGTTTGTAGTTCTGCTAAATTCTATTTTGGATGAAGTGTGAATCTTAAATGGGAACGCTAACATTCACTCAGAGAAAGCAAGGTTGCGGTGGTGATTTTTAGTCACACTAAACTGGAGTTTGGAGGAAGTACGAGAATAAAAGAATGCTTACATTCACTCAGAAAAAGCAACGTTGGGGAGGTGGTTGGTAGGTGTACTATACTTTGGAAGAAGTACGAGCGTGATGCATAGGAACGCTTACATTCACGCAAACTATGGGGTGGCATTTTGTTGGCATGCTAAACTATGTCCCAAAGTCATATATAGGAAAGCTTATAGTGAGAGAAAGCAACTCTCGGGCGGTGTTTTGTAGGTCCGGCAAATTGCATTTTGAAAGCAGTCCGAGATTCATATAAGGGAAGGCCTATATCCACTCAGAGAAAGCAATGTTAGGCTGGTGGTTTGTAGGCATACTAAACTGTATTTTGGAACTCGTATGTATGACTCTCACACTTGATCCAAATTAGAGTTCACCAGGCCTATAAACCACATCCTGAGAGTTGCTTTCTCTAGGTGAATGTAAGCTTTCCTATGTAAAACTCTCGAACTTCTTCCAAACTAAAGTTTAGCATGCCAACAGTACACCATCGCATCGTTGCTTTCTCTGAGTGAACATAAGCATTCCCTTATATGAATCACTTTTTCCAAAATAGAATTTAGCAGACCTACAAACCAGTCCCCGATGGTTGATTTAGCTATGTGACTGTAATTTTCCCCAGATGTGACTCTCAAACTTCCTCCAAAGTATAGATTAACATGCGTACATACACCACCCAACAGTTTCTTTCTCTGCGTGAATGTAACTGTTCATATATATGACTCTCCTACTTCTTCCGACCTACAGTTATTATGCCTACAAACCACCACCCAAACGTTGTGTTCTCTCCGTGAATGTAAGCTTTCCCATATTTGACTCTCACAATTGCTGCTAATTAGTGTTTAGAGGCTTGCAAAGCTGTCCCGAGTGTTGTTTTCTCTAGGTGACTGTAGCTATCCTATATAACACTCTGGAAGTCCTTTCAAACTGCAGTTTAGCATGCCAACAACACATCACCCCATAGTTTCTTTCTCTGCATAAATGTAAGCGTTTGTGTATATAACTCTTGTACGTCTTTCAAAATACAATTTAGCAGACCTAAAAATCACCCGCCAAGAGTTGCTTTCTCTAAGTGACTGTCAGCTTTCGAACTTCTTCCAATCTATAGTTTAGCATGCCTGCACTACAGCACCCCGTATTTGCTTTCTCTGTGTTAATGTAAGCGTTCCTATGTATGTCTCTCGTACCTCTTCCAAAGTAGAGTTTAGTATGCTCAAAAACGGCCACCCCAACGTTGCTTTCTCTGAGTGAATGTAAGCGTTCCTGTATATGATTCGAACACTTCATTGAAAATAGAGTTTAGCAGGCCTACGAACCACCCCCAGAGAGTTGCTTTCTCTAAATGACTGTAAGCTTTCCAGATATGACTCTCGAACATCCTCCAATCTATCGTTTAGTAGGCATACAAACATCACTCCATAGTTGCTTTCTCTGCATGAATGTAAGCGTTCCTATATATGATTCTCGTCCTTCTTCCAAACTAGAGTTTAGTATGCCTACAAACCACAACCCCGTCGTTGATTTCTCCGAGTGAATATACCCAGTCCCCCATATGACTCTCCCCCTTCTTCCAAAGTAGAGTTTTGCAGGCCTACAAATCATCCCCCGAAAGTTGGTTTCTATAAATGATGGTACGCTTTCCTATATATTACTCTTTAACTTCTTGCAAAATAGAGATTTGCATGGCTACAAAAAAGCCACCCCATAATTGCTTTCTCTGCATGAATGTAAGCGTTCCCATATATCATTCTCCTACTTCTTCCAAACTAGAGTTCAGTATGCCTACAAACCACCACACCATCGTTGCTTTCTCTGAGTGAATGTAAGCCTTCCCATATATGACTCTCACTCTGAAACCAAAATAGAGTTTGGCACACCTACATTCCACACCCAGAGATTTGCTTTAAGCGACTCTAAGCTTTCTTATATGTGATTGTCAAACTTCGTCCAAACTAGAGTTTAGCATGCCTAGAAACCACCCCACAGTTGCTTTCTCTGCATGAATGTAAGCGTTCATATACATGACTCTCGTACTTCCTCCAAAATACAGTTTAGAATGCCTACAAACCACCACCCAAACGTTGCGTTCTCTGAATGAATGAAAGCATTCCCATGTTTGACTCTCACAATTGATGCAAAGTAGAGTTTAGCAGGCCAAGAAAGGCTCTCCCGAGAGTTACTTTCTCTAGGTGACTGTAAGCTTTCCTAAATAAGACTCTCCAACTTCTTCCAAACTACAGGTTAACATGCCCACAAAACATCACCCCATGGTTTTTTCTTTGCATGAATGTAAGCATTAGTATATATGACTCTGGTACTTCTTTCAAAATACAATTTAGCAGACCTAAAAATCACCCACCAAGAGTTGCTTTCTCTAAATGACTGTGCAGGTTTGGAACTTCTTCCAAACTATAGCATGCTTACAAAACACCACCACGTAGTTGCTTTCTCTGTGTGAATGTAAGCGTTCCCAAATATCATTCTCGTACTTCTTCCAAACTATTTAGTATGCCTACAAAAACCACCCCAGTGTTGTTTCTCTGAGGGAATGTAAGCGGTCCCATGTTTGACTCTCACACTTCATCCAAATTAGAGTTTAGCATGTGTACAAAAAAATCTCCCGAGAGTTGCTTTCCCTGGGTGACGGTAATCTTTCCTGTATAAGGTTCTCCAACTTCTTCCAAACTACAGTTTAGCATGCCTACAAAACCTGACGCCATAAGTGCTTTCTCTGTGTGAATGTAAGTGTTCCTATATAGGACTCTTGTACTTCTTCCAAACTACAGTTTAGTATGCCCTACAAACCACCACCCAAACGTTGTTTTCTCTGAGTGAATGTAAGCGTTCCCATATATGACTCTCACACTTCAACCAAAATAACTCTATTTCAACAAAAATAACTCTACATTCCACACCCAGAGAGTTGCTTTCTCTACGTGACTGTAAACTTTCCTATATATGACTCTCAAACTTCGTCCAAACTAGAGTTTTGCAAGCCTACAAAACACCACCCCATAGTTGCATTCGGTGCCGGAATGTAAGCGGTTCTACATGTGATTCTCTTGCTTCTTCTAGGAACCACAACCACAACGTTGCTTTCACTGAGTTCCCATATATTATTCTAACACTTCATTGAAAATAGAGTTTAGCAGGCCTACGAAACACCCCCTAGGGTTGCTTTCTCTAAGTGACTGTAAGCTTCCCAGATATGGCTCTCGAACTTCCTCCAAACTATATTTTAGTAGGCATACAAACATCACTCCATAGTTGCTTTCTCTGCATGAAGGTAAGCTTTCCTATATACGATTCTCGTACTTCTTCCAAACTAGAGTTGACTATGCCTACAAATCACAATCCCATCGTTGATTTCTCTGAGTGAATGCACGCGGTCCCCAATATGACTCTCTCCCACTTCCAAACTGGAGTTTTGCAGGTGTACAAAACATCCCCCGAGAGTTGGTTTCTATGACTGTACCCTTTCCTATATATTACTCCTTAACTTCTTCCAAACTAGAGATTAGCATGGCTACAAAAACGCCACCCCATAATTGCTTTCTCTACGCGAATGTAAGCGTTCCCATATATCATTCTCCTACTTCTTCCAAACTAGAGTTTAGTATGCCTACAAACCACCACGCCGTCGTTGCTTTCTCTGAGGGAATGTAAGCCTTCCCATATATGACTCTCACTCTTAAACCAAAATAGAGTTTAGCAGGCCTACATTCCACACCCAGAGATTTGCTTTCTCTAAGTGACTCTAAGCTTTCTTATATGTGATTCTCAAACTTCGTCCAAACTAGAGTTTAGCATGCCTATAAAACACCACCCCATAGTTACTTTCAGTGCGTCAAAATGTATGTGCTCCTATATGTGATTCTCGTGCTTCTTCCAAACTGCAGTTTAGTAAGCCTACAAACAACCCCATCGTTGCTTTCTCTGAGTGAATGTAAGCGTTCTCATATATGACTCTCACACTTCAACCAAAACAGGGTTTTGCAGGCCTACAAACCACCCGCCAAGACTTGCTTTTTCAAAGTGGCTGTTACCTTTCCTATATAGGACTCTGGAACTTCTCCCAAGCTAGACTTTAACATGTCTACCTGACACTACTCCGTAGTTGCTCTCGCTGTGTGAATGTAAGCGTTCCTATATATGAGTCTTGTACCTCTTCTTAACTAACATCTGGCATGCCAAAATAACACTCCCCCATAGTTGCTTTCTTTGAGTCAATGTAAACATTCCTATATATGTCTCTCGCACTTCTTCCAAACTAGAGTTGAATAAGTCTACAAACCAATCCCCGACAGCTGTTTTCTCTGAACGAATTTAAGCGTTCCTATATATGACTATGGCACTTCCTCCAAACTAGAGTTTAGAAAGCCTACACTCCACCCCTGTTCATTGCTTTCTCTAAGTTACTGTATGCTTTCCTATACATGGCTCTCGAAATTCTCCAAACTAGAGTTAGCATGCCTACTATACACCTACACATAGTTGCTTTGTCTGAGTGAATATAAGCCTTCCTATATATGACTGTCACACTTTTTCCAAATTAGAGTGTAGCCAGCCTGGAAAGCACCCCTTATAGTTGCTTTCATTGAGTGAATGTTAACATTCCTATGTATGACTCTCGCAACTTTTCCAATCTAAGATTTTAGCAATGCTACAAATCCCCCGCCGAGAGTTCCTATACATAACTGTCCTCTTTTTCCAAGCTAGAGTTTAGGAAGCCTAGAATCCGTCCCCCCGTAGACGCTTTATGTGAACGTAAGCGTTCTATATATGACTCTCGCCTTCCTCCAAACTAGAGCTTAGCAAGCCTACAAACCAACTCCCTATAATTGCTTTCTCTGAATGAATGATATCGTTCCTATATAAGACTCTCGAACTTCTTCCAAACCAGAGTTTAACAAGCCAAAAAAGCACCCCCCATAGATGCTTCCTCTAACTCAAAGCTAATATTCCTATATATGATTCAGCTTCTTCATCCAAACTAGAGTAAGGCAAGCCTACAAATCACACATCAATAGTTGCTTTCTATAAGTAAATGTAAGCATCCCTATATATGACTATAGCAATTCTTCCAAACTGGAGTTTAGCAAGCCTACAGACCCCAGGACTCCACTCCATAATACCCTGGGCATTGGCGCCTGCCTGTCATGCAGGACATAGGGGCGGACGCTCATCTCAGACACGGCATTGGTGGATTGTAGGCTTTTTTAAGTTTTTGAATTGAAGAACTCTGAGAATTGGAATTCGGTTTAGGGTAAGGTTAGGTGTTAGGGACTAGGATTAGATTTAGGGGTTAGGGTTTTAGGTAAGAATTAGGGTTAGGATTACTGTTAGGGTTAGAGATTAGGATTATGTTTAGTGGTTGGGTTTAGGTTTAGGGTGAGAGGCAAGAGTAAGGGTCAGGGATTAGGGTTACTGTTAGGAGTTAGATTCAGGGCTTACGAAGGGTTTGGTTTAGTGATAGGGTTAGGGCTTACGTTTAACGGTGTGTGTTAGGGCACGGGCCCCGTCTAATGTACGGGGCACTGTGGGTGTGGAGCAAGGCTGCGTCCCCACTTCATCTTACCCTTGGTGTTGGGCTTCAACTGTCACGCAGGACAAAGGCAGAGGCTCATGAAACGCATGGTTAGGATTAAGGTTTAAGGTTAGGGTCAAGGTTGAGGGTTAGGGTGAGGGTTAACAGTTAGAGTTAGGGTAAGGGGGTTAGGGATAGGGTTAGGGTTAAGGGTTAGGTTTATGGTTCAGGTTTAAGGTTAGCGTTAGAGGGTAGGGTTAGTGTAACTGTAGGTCAGTGTTGCGGTTAGATCTCTAGGCATTAGGGTAAAGGTCAGGGTTAGGGTTAAGAGTTAGGGTTAAGTTTAATGGTTAAGGATTGGGATTAGGGTTGAGGGTTAGGGTTAAGATTATGGGTAATGACTCAGGATCAAAGGTTAGGGTTATTTTTAGGCGTAGGGTTAGCGTAAGGGGTTAGGGTTAATGTTAGTGTTGTTGGTAGGGTTAAGGTTAGGGTTGGCGTTTCAGAATTAGGGATTAGGTGTTATGGTTATGGCTAGGAGTTAGCGTTAGATTTACGGTATAGGTCTTGTTCTCAGGGTGTCATGCATTAACGTTAAGATAAGGGGTTAAAGTTAGGGTTACGGTGAGCTTTACCTGTTAAGGTGAGCAGTAGGATCAGGGTTAGGTGTTATGTTCTGGGTTAGGGTTATGGGTGAGGGGTAGGGTTTATCCTTAGGGCACGGGCCCTGTATGCACTAGGAGGCGAAGTTAGGGGTGTGTGATGGTCGCTGGGAACCCACTCTATCGCACGCAGTGTATGGGCCTCTGGGTTTCATGCAGGACACTGTGGCAGAGCCGGCTTTCATGCATGGCTTAGTAGGATTGTAGGCTTTCAAAACTCTGAGAAAGCAAGAAGTCTGAGAATTAGATTTCGGGTTAGGATTACGGCACGGTTTAGGGATGAAGATTAGTGGTTAGGGTGAGGGCTTAGGGTTAGGGGTTAGGGTTAGGGTTAGGGTTGCTGGTAGGGTGAAGGTTAGGTTTGACGTTTTAGAATTAGGGATGAGGTGTTACGGTTATGACTATGGTTTAGGATTAGAATTACGGGATAGGGCTTCTTCTCAAGGTGTTATGCATTCACGTTAAGTTAAGGGGCTAAGTTAGGGTTACGGGGAGGTTTATGTTTTAAGGTGAGCAATAGGATCAGGGTCAGGTGCTATGTTCAGGGTGAGGGTTATCTGTTAGGGGTAGTGTTTATACTTAGCGTACGGGCCCTATCTGCACTGGGCGGGGGGCTGGGGTTAGGGGGATGGGATTGTCCCCGGGAACACACTCTATCGTACGCTGGGTATGGGCTCCTGGGTTTCATGCAGGACACAGTGGCAGAGCCCCCTTTTACTCATGGCATGGGAGGATTGTAGGCTTTCTAAACTCTGAGAAAGCAAGAACTCTGAGAATTAGATTTAGGGGTAGGATTCTGGTAATGTTTAGGGATGAAGATTAGTGTCAGGGTGGGGTCTTGGGTTAGGGGTTGGGGTTAAAGGTTAGTGTTAGGTTTAACAGTTACAGTTAGGTTTACGGTTAAGTCTCAGGGTTCGGGTTAAGGTTTGGGTTTAGCGTTTGGCACAGGGGTAGGCTTCAGTGTTAGCTTCATGGTTAAAGATTAGGAGTAGGGTTAGTGTGAGGGTTAAGGGTAAGGGTCAAGATTAAGGGTTCAGGTTGGGGTTAGGCTTAGGTTTAGGGTTAGGGGTCAAGGGTCAGGTTTAGGGTTAAGTGTTGGGCTTAGGGTTGGGGTTTAGTGTTAAGTTTATCGTTAAGGATTAGGGTTAGGGTCAGGGTTAAATGCTTGGGTGCGGGTAATGGTTAGGGTCAGGGTTAAGGTTTATGGATAGGGTTAGTGTTAAGGGTTTACGGGTAGGTTTAGGGTTCAGGGTTAGAGTTAGCATTAGGGCTTAAGGTTAGGATTAGGTGGTAGATTAGATTTTAGGGTTAGATCTAGGCGTTAGAGTAAGGGTTAAGAGATAGGGTTAGGTTTAATGCTTAGGATTAGGGTTAGGGTTTGGGGTTAAAGTAAGTGTTAGGGGTTAGGTTTAAGGATCCAAGGTTAGGGTTATTTTTAGCTGTAGTGTTAGGGTTAGGGATAAGGGATAAGGTTGGCGTGAGGGTTTTCCTTACTGTTAGGGTTAAGGGTCAGGCTTACATTAAAGGTTAAGGTTAGGGTCAGCGTTAAGGGTTAGGGTGAGGGTTAACGGTTACGGTAAAGGTTAAGCGTTAGTGTTAGGGATTAGCGATTAGGGTTTTTGGTAAGTGTTAGGGTTAGGAGTTAGTGTTTTATGAAGGGGTATGGTTAGAATTAGGATTGGGGTTAGTGTTAGGGTTTGGTTTAGGAGTTAGGTTTAGGGTAAAAGGATAGGATTAGCGTTAAGGGTTGGGCTCAGGTTTAGGGTTAAAGTTTAGTGTTAGGGTTAATGTTTAGTGTTATGGTCCAGTTTAAGTGTTAGGGTGAGGGTTAACGGTTAGGATTAGGCTTAGAGGTTGGGGATATAGTGAGGGTTCAGTGTTAGGGTTAGGTTTAGGGTTCAGGGTTAAGGTTAGCTGTAGGGGTTATGGTTAGGGTTAGGTGTTAGGTTAGTGTCAGGATTAGGTCTAGTCGTGAGGGTAAGGTTTAGGGTTAGCTTTAAGAGCTAGGGTTAGGTTGAATGGATAGGATTAGGATTAGGGTTAAGGGTTAGGGTAAGGCTTAGGGGTTAGGGTGAAGGGTTAAGGGTTTTTGTTAGGCATAGCGTTGGGGTTAGAAGTAAGGGTTACTGTCAGTGTTAGGGTTGTAGGCAGGGTTATGGTTAGAGTTAGCGGTTTAGAATTAGGGTTAGGGATTAGGTGTTACAGTGACGACTAGGAGATAGGGTTAGAATTATGGGATAGGGGTTGTTCTCAGGGAATGGGTTATGCACTAACGTTAGGATAAGAGGTTAAAGTTAGGCTCACGGTGAGGTTTACGTGTTAAGGGGAGAAATAGGAACAGGGTTAGGTGTTATGTTCACGGTGAGGGATATCTGTTACAGGTATTGTTTATGCTTAGCGCACGGGCCCTGTCTGCCTTAGGCGGGGGTGGGGGGAGGTTAGGGGACTGGGATTGTCACCAGGATCCCACTGTATCGTACTCTGGGTTTGGGCCCGTGGGTTTGATGCAGGACACAGTGGTAGAGCCTCCTTTCACGCATGGCATGGGAGGATTGCAGGCTTTCTAAACTCTAAGAAAGCAAGAAGTCTGAGAATTAGATTTAGGGTTAGGATTCTGGTTAGGGTTAAGGATGAAGTTTAGTGTTAGGGTGAGGGCTTAGGGTTAGGGATTAGGGTTAGGGTTAAAGGTTACTCTTAGGTTTAACGGTTACAGTTCGGTTTAGGGTTGAGGTTTACGGTTAGGGTTAAGATGAGGGGTTAGGGTTTGGTATAGGGTTAGGTTTAGGTACAGGGTTAGGGTTAAGTGTTAGGTTTACGGTTGAAGATTAGGATTAGGGTTAGGATTAAAGGTTAGCGTGAGAGTTAACGGTTAGGGTTAAGGTTAAGAGTTAGGGTTAGGGTTTAGGTTTAGGGTTAAGGGTTAGGGTTAGCTTTAGGGTTCGAGTTATGTGTTAGGGTTTGTGTTAGAGGTTAGGGTTAGGTTTACTGTCCACGGTTAGGGTTACGTTTAGGGGTTAGCATTAGGGTTAAGGATTAGGTTTAGGGTAAGGGTTTAGAGTTAGTGTTGGGCTTTAGGCTCGGGGCTTAGGTTCAGAGTCAGGGGTTAGGGTTGGTGGTAGGGCTTAGATTTAGCGGTCAGTTTAAGGGCACAGGACCTGGTTAATCTACGGTGAGAGGGGTGCGGTCGGAGTCATCACGAAAGCACAACATCATTCCCTGGGCCCTGGGACAAGATCTACATGCAGGACTCAGGCGGAGCCTCATCTCACACATGGCATTGCTGTATTGTAGGCTTGCTTCACTCGGGAATGGAAGTAGTGTGAGAATTAGGGTTAGGGTTGGGGTTAGGGGTTTCGAGTTAGGGGTTAGGCGTGGAGTCAGGGTTAGGTGCTAGGGATTAGTGGTTAGGGTTAGAGTTAGTGTTACGGGTTAGGTGTTAACTCTGGTTTAGGGGGCCAGGGTAAGGTTTAGGTTTGGAGTTAGCGTTAGGGTTAGGCGTTAGGGTTAAGGGATAGGGTTAGGGTTAAGGGTTAGGCTTAGGGTAAGGGTTCAGGTTTAGGGTTAGGGTCACGGTTAAGGGTTAGGGTGAGGGTTAACAGTTAGGGATAGGGTTAGGGGGTTAGGGATAGTATTAGGGTTAAGGGTTAGGTTTATGGTTCAGGTTTAAGGTTAACATTAGGGGGTTAGGGTTAGTGTTAACTGTAAGTCAGTGTTAGGGTTAGATCTCTAGGCATTAAGGTAAAGGTTAGGTTTAAGGTTAAGTGTTAGGGTTATGTTTAATGGTTAGGCTTGGGATTAGGGTTAAGTGTTAGGGTTAAGGTTAGGGGTTATGACTAAGGATCAATGGTTAGGGTTATTTTTATGCATAGGGTTAGGGTAAGGTGTTAGGGTTAGTGTGAGTGTTGTTGGTAGGGTTAAGGTTAGGGTTGGCGTTTCAGAATTCGGGATCAGGTGTTATGGTTATGGCTAGGAGTTAGCGTTAGAATTACAGTATAGTGCTTTTTCTCAGGGTGTCATGCATTAACGTTAAGATAAGGTGTTAAAGTTAGGGTTATGGTGAGCTTTACCTCTTAAGGTGAGCAGTATGATCAGGGTTAGGTGTTATGTTCTGGGTTAGTCTTATGGGTGAGGGGTAGGGTTTATGCTCTGGGCACGGGCCCTGTATGCACTAGGAGGCAAAGATAGGGGTCTGTGATGGTCGCTGGTAACCTACTCTATCGTATGCAGTGTATGGGCCTCTGGTTTCCTGCAGGACACTGTCGCAGAGCGGGCTTTCATGCATGGCTTAGTAGGATTGTAGGCTTTCAAAACTCTGAGAAAGCAAGAAGTCTGAGAATTAGATTTTGGGTTAGGATTACGGCACGGTTTAGGGATGAAGATTAGTGTTAGGGTGAGGGCTTAGGGTTAAGGGTTAGGGTTAGGGTTACGGTTGATGGTAGGTTGAAGTTTAGGGTTGGCACTTTAGAATATGGATGAGGTGTTATGGTTATGGCTAGGGGTTAGGTTTAGAATTATGGGATAGGGCTTCTTCTTTGGGTGCTATGCATTAACGTTAACATAAGGGGATAAATTAGTGTTATGGTTAGGTTTATGTTTTAAGGTGAGCAACAGGATCAGGGTTAGGTTTTATGTTTGGAGTTAGGGTTATCTGTTAGGGATAGTGTTTTTGCTTAGCGCACGGGCCCTGTCTTCACCAGGAGGGGGGGGGGGTTAGAGACTAGGATTGCCACTGGGAACCCGCTCTATCATGCACTAGTTATGGGCCCCCGGGTTTCTTGCAGGACACAGTGGCAGAGCCTCCTTTTACTCATGACATGGGAGAATTGTAGGCTTTCTAAACTCTGAGAAAGCAAGAAGTCTGAGAATTAGATTTAGGGGTAGGTTTATGGTAATGTTTAGGGATGAAGGTTAGTGTTAGGGTGCGTTCTTAAGGTCAGTGGTTAGGGTTAAAGGTTAGTGTTAGGTTTAACCGTTACAGTCAGGTTTATGGTTATGTTTTAGGGTTAGGGTTAAGGTTAAGGTTTAGCGTTTGGTACAGTGTTAGGCTTAAGTTTTAGCTTTAGGGTTAAAGATTAGGATTAGGGTTAGGGTTAAGGGCTAGTGTGAGGGTTAATGATAAGGATCAAGACTAAGGGCTAGGGTTTTTGTTAGTGTTAGGAATAAGTCTTCGTGTAGGCTTTAGGGTTAGCGTTAAGTGTTATGGTTAGGGTTAGGTTTAGGGTTCATGGTTAGTGTTATGTTTAGGGGTTAGTGTTAGGGTTAGGGATTAGGTTTAGGGTAAGGTTTTAGAGTTCGTGTTCAGCGTTACGGTCGGAGCTTATGTTTACGGTTAGGGGTTAGTGTTAGTGTTAGGGCTGAGATTTAGCTTTTAGTTTAAGGGCACAGGACCTGTTTTATTTACGGTGAGAAGGGTGCTGTCGGAGTCTCCACGAAAGCACAAAATCGTTCCCTGATCCTTGGGAAAGGACCTACATGCAGGACTCAGGTGGAGCCTCATCTCACGCATAGTATAGCTGTATTGTAGGCTTGCTTCACTCTGAGAATGGAAGTAGTGTGAGAATCAGGGTTAGGGTTTGGGTTAGGGGTTTGGAGTTTGGGATTATGGTTCGAGTCAGGGTTAGGTCCTAGGGATTAGGAGTTAGGGTTAGTGTTAGGGATAGGGGTTAGTTGTTGGGTTTGGGTTAGGGTGCTAGGGTTAGGTTTAGGGTTGGGGTTAATATTAGGGTTATCGTTTAGGGTTAAAGGATAGGATTATGGTTAAGGGTTTGGCTTAGGGTTAGGGTTAAGGGTTAGTGTTAAGGTTTAGGGTTAAGTTCAGGGTTACGTGTTAGGGTGAGGGTTAACAGTTAGGGTTATGGTTAGGGTCTTAGGGGTAGGGTTAGGGTTAGAGTTAGGGATTAGGATTAAGGGTGAAGTGTTAGGGTTATTTTTAGGCATAGTTTTAAAGTTAGGGGCTAGGGTAATGTTTGGTTTGATGGTAGGTTTAAGGTTAGGGTTAGCAGTTTAGAATTCGCATTAGGGATTAGGTGTTATGGTTATGGCTTGGAGTTAGGGTTAGAATTCAGAGATAGGAGTTGTTCTCAGGGTAAGTGTTATGCATTAACGTTATGATAAGGGGTTAAATTTAGGGTTATGGTGAGATTTACATTTTAAGGTGAGCAATGGGATCAGGGTCAGGTGTTATGTTCAGGGTTATGGTTAGGGGTGAGGGGTAGGGTTTATGCTTACGACTCGGGCCCTGTCTGCACTAGGCAGGGGGGGAGGGGTTTGGGGTTGCGATTGTCGTCGGGAACCCACTCTAGTGTATGCTGAGTATGGGCACTGGGGTTTCCGGCAGGACACAGTGGTAGAGCCTCCTTTTATTCATGGCATGGGAGGATTGTAGGCTTTCTAACGCTGAGAAAGCAAGAAGTCTGATAATTAGATTTAGGGTTAGGATTATAGTTAGGGTTAGGAATGAGGTTAGTGCTAGGGTGAGGGATTAGGGCTAGGGATTATGGGTAGAGTAAAGGTTAAATGTTAGAGTTAGGTTTAATGGTTACAGTTAGGTTTAGGGTTACGTTTTAGGGTGAGGGTTATGGTTAGGGGTTAGGGTTTGGTACAGGGTTAGGGTTAAGTGTTAGGTTTAGGGTTAAAGATTAGAATTCGGATTAGGGTTGACGGTTAGTGTGAGTGTTAACGGTTAGGTTTGTGTTTAAGGGTTAGGGTTAGGGTTTAGGGCTAGTGTTAAGCGTTCATGTTAGATTTAGGGTTAGAGTAAAGTGTTATGGTTAGGGTTATGGGTTAGCATTAGGGTTAAAGGTTAAGGGTTAGGTTTATTTTCAGGCACAGGGTTAGGATTAGGTGTTAGGGTTAGTGTTACCGTTAAGGTTTTTTGTAGGCTTAAGGTTAGGTTTAGCAGTTTAGAATTAGGGTTAGGGATTAGGTGTTATGGTTATGGTAAGGAGTTAGGGTTAGAATTATGGCATAGGGGTTGGTCTCAGGGTCAGTTTTATGCTTAAAGTTAGGGTAAGCGGTTAAAGTTAGTGTTACGGTGAGCTTTACGTGTTAAGGTGAGCAATAGGATCAGGGTTAGGTTTTATGTTCAGGGTTAGGGTTATGGGTGAGGGGTAGAGTTTATACTTAGGGTTAGGGTTAGGGTTAGGGTTTAGGCTTAAGGATCAAGGGTTAGGGTTAGGGTTAGTGTTAGGGCTGTTGGTAGGGTTAAATTTAGGGTTAGCAGCTTACAATTAGGTATTAGGTTTTACAGTTATGAATAAGAGTTAGGGTTAGAATTATGGGATAGGTGTTGTCCTCAGGGTAAGTATTATTCATTAACGTTAGGATAAGGGGTTAGGGTTAGGGTTATGGTGAGTTTTACATGTTAAGGTGAGCAATAGGATCAGGGTCAGATGTTATGATCAGGGTTATGGTTATGGGTTAGGGGCAGTGTTTATGCTTAGGGCACAGGCCCTGTCTTCACTAGGTGGGGGGGCTCGGAGGCTGGGATTGTCACCAGGAACCCACTCTATCGTATGCTGGGTATGGGCCTCTGGGTTTCATGCAGGGCACAGTGGCAGAGCCTCCTTTCATGCATGGCATGGGAGGATTGTAGGCTTTCTAAACTCTGAGAAAGCAAGAAGTCTCAGAATTAGATTTAGGGTTAGGATTACGGTTAGGGTTAGGGATGAAGTTTAGTGTTAGGGAGAGGGCTTAGTGTTAGGGATTAGGGTTTGGTACAGGGTTAGGGTTAAGTGTTCGGCTTAGGGGTAAAGATTAGGATTAGTGTTAGGTTTAAGGGTTAGCTGAGGGTTAACGGTTAGGGTTAAGGTGAAGGGTTAGGGTTAGGGTTTAGGGTTAGGATTAGGGGTTCGTGTTAGGTTTAGGGTTACACTTAAGTGTTAGGGTTTAGGTTCAGGTTTAGGGTTCATGGTTAAGGTTATGTTTAGGGGTTAGTTTTAGGGGTTAGGTTTGGTGTAAGGGTATAGTGTTAGTGAAGGGAGTTTGGGTCAGGGTTTCTGTTTAGGGTAGGGGTTAGTGTTAGGACTTAGATTTAGCGATTAGTTTAAGGTCAGAGGACCTGTTTAATCTATGGTGAGAAGGGTGTGGAATCGGTCGCTGAGACACCACAGCATTGTACCCTGGGCCTTGGGCTCAGACGTACATGCAGGAATCAGGGGGAGCCTGTTCTCATGCATGGCATGGTTGTATTGTAGGCTTGGTTAACTCTTAGAATGGAAGAAGTGTGAGAATTAGGGTTATGGTTAGGGTTAGGGATTTGGGTTTAGGAGACAGTGTTCAAATGAGGGTTAGGGGTTAGGCATTAGGGGTTAGGGTTAGTGTTAGGGTTAGGGGTTGGGGTGAGGGTTGGGTTAGGGGCTAGGGTTAGGTTTAGGGTTGGGGTTAGTGTTAGCGTTCGAGTTAGGGATTAGAGTTAGGGTTAAGGGATAGGATTAGGGTTACGAGTTTGGCTTAGGGTTCAGGTTAAGGGTTAGGGTTATGGTTAAAGATTAGTGTTAGTTTAAACAGTTACAGTTAGGTTTAGGGTTAAATTTTAGGGTGAGGGCTTTTTAAACTCTGAGAGAGGAAGACGTCTGAGATTAAGATTTAGGGATAGGATTATGGTTAGGATTAGGGATGACGATTAGTGTTAGGGTGAGGGCTTAGGGTTAAGGGTTAGGGATAGAGTTAGGGTTAAGGTTAGTGTTAGTTTTAACGGTTAAAGTTAGGTTTAGGGTTAAGGTTTATTGTCAGGGTTAAGGTCAGGGGTTAGGGTTTCGTACAGGGTAAGAGTTAAGTGTTAGGTTTAGGGTTAAAGATTAGCATTATGGTTAGTGTTAAAGGTTAGTGTGAGGGTAAAAGTTTAGGGTTAAGTTTAAGGGCTAGGGTTAGGGGTTAGTGTTAGGGTTAAGGGGTCTTGTTAGGTTTAGGGTTACAGTTAAGTGTTATGGTTAGTGTTAGGGGTTACGGTTAGGCTTAGGGTTCATGGTTAGTGTAACATTTAGGGGTTAGGGCTAGGGTTAAATGATAGTGTTAGAGTTAAGGCTTAGGCTTTGGGTAAAGGTTTAGGGATAGGTTTACGGGTTAGGGTTAGTGTCAGGGTTAAATGTTAGGGTGAGAGTTAACAGTTATGGTTAGGGTTATTGGTTAGGGGTTGTGTTTATGCTTAGGGCACGTGCCTTGTCTGCACTAGGCGGAGAGGTTAGGGGGCTAGCATATTCGCCAGGAAATCACTCTATCGTATGCTGGGTATTGGCCCCTGGACACAGTGGCAGGGCCTCCTTTCACACATGGCATGGGAGGATTATAGGCTTTCTAAACTCTGAGAAAGAAAAAGTCTGAGAATTAGATTTAGGGTTAGGATTATGGTTAGAATTAGGGATGAAGTTTAGTGTTAAGGTGATGCCTTAGGGTTAGGGGTTAGGTTTAGGGTCAGAGTTAAAGGTCAGTGTTAGGTTTAACAGTTACAGTTAGGTTTAGCGTTAAGGTTTAGTGTTAGGGTTCAGTTTAGGGGATAGGTTTTGGTACAGGTTAAGGTTTAAGTGTTAAGTTTAGAGTTAAAGATTACAATTAGGGTTAGGTTTAAAGGTAAGTGTGAGGATTAACGGTTAGGGTTAAGCATGAGGGTTAGGGATTAGGTTTAGTGTTAAGGGTTTATGTTAGTTTAGGGTTAGAGTTAAGTGTTATGGTTAGGGTTAGGGGTTAGGGTTAGATATAGGGTGCATGGTTAGGGTTACGTTTAGGGGTTAGGGTTACGGGTTAGGTTTAGGGTGAGTGTTTGGTGTTAGTGTTGGGCATTAGGATAAGGGCTTAGGTTTAGGGTTAGCGTTTAGGTTTAGTGTTAGGGCTTAGATTTAGCGGTTAGTTTAAGGGCACAGGACCTGTTTAATCTATGGTGAGAAGGGTGCAGAATTGGTCCCCTTGACACCACACCATCGTACCTGGGCCTTGGGCCCAGACCTACATGCAGGACTCAGGCGGAGCCTCTTCTCACTCATGGCATGGCTCTATTGTAGGCTTGGTGAACTCTGAAAATGGAGGAAGTGTGAGAATTAGGGTTATGGTTATGGTTAATTGTTTGGGGTTAGGGGTTAGGGTTCGAGTGTGGTTCAGGGGTTAGAAATTAGGAGTTAGTGTTAGTGTTAGGGTTAGGGGTTAGGGGTTAGTGTTGGTTTAGGGGCTAGGGTTAGATTCAGAGTTAGGGTTAGTGTTAGGGTTAGGGTTAGGGATTATGGTTAGGGTTAGGAATTAGGGTTAGGGTTAGGCTTAAGGGATAGGATTAGGGTAAAGGGTTAAGGCTTAGGGTTAGCATTAGGGATTAGGGTTAGGGTTAAATGTTAGGGTTTTGGTCTGATTTAAGGGTTAGGGTGAGCGTTAACAGTTAGGGTTAAGGTTAATTGTTAGGATTGGGGGTTAGGCTTAAGGATTCGTATTAGGGTTAGGGTATAAGGGTGAGACTTAAGTCTTATGGTTAGGGACAGGGCTTTTGGTTAGGGATAAGGGTTAGGAGTTAGGGTTACTTTTAGGCATAGGGTAGGATTAGGGGTGAGGGTTAGGGTTAGGGTTAGTGTTAGGGTTGTTGGTAGTGTTATGGTTAGGGTTAGCAGTTTAGAATTAGGGTTAGGGATTAGGTTTTATGGTTATGGCTAAGATTTAGGGTTAGAATTATGGGATAGGCGTTGTTCTCCGTGTAAGTGTTATGCATTAACTTTAGGAGATGCGGTTAAAGTTAGGGTTACAGTGTGGTCTACATGATAAGGTGAGCAGTAGGATCAGGGTTAGGTGTTACGTTCAAGGTTAGGGTTATATGTTAGGCGTACTTTTTATGCTTAGGGCACGGGCCCTGTCTGCACTAGGCGGGAGGATTAGGGGTCTAGGATTGTGGCCGAGAACTTTCTCTATCGTACACTGGGTATGGGTCCCTGGGTTTCATGCAGGACACAGTGGCAGAGCCTCTTTTCACGCATGGCATGGGAGGATTGTAGGCTTTCTAAACTCTGAGAAAGCAAGAAGTCTGAGAATTAGATTTAGGGATAGGATGATGGTTAGTGTTAAGGATAAAGTTTAGCATTAGGGTGAGGGCTTAGGGTTAGGGGTTAGAGTTACGGTCAGGGTTAAAGGTTAGTGTTAGGTTTAATGGTTACAGTTAGCTTTAGGGTCAAGTGTTAGGGTTAAGGTTAAGGTTAGGGGTTAGGTTTTGGTACAGGGTAAGGGTTAACTGTTAGGTTTAGGGTTAAAGATTACGATTAGGGTTAGGTTTAAGGGTTAGTGTGAGAGTTAACGGTTAGGGTTAAGGTTAAGTGTTAGGGTTAGTGGTTAAGTTTAGGTTTAAGTGTTCGTGTTAGGTTTAGGGTTAGAGTTAAGTGTTATGGTTAGGGTTTGGGGTTAGGGTTAGGTTTAGGGTTCATCGTTAGGGTTACGTTTAGGCATTAGGGTTATGGGTAAGGATTAGGGTAAGGGTTTAATGTTAGTGTTGGGCGTTAGGGTCAGGGCTTAAGTTTAGGGTTAAGGGTTAGTGTTAGAGTTAGCGTTAGGGCTTAGATTTAGAGGTTATTTTAAGGGCACAGGACCTGTGTAATCTATGGTGAGAAGTGTGCAGAATGGGTCATCGCCACACCACACCATCGTACCCTAGGCCTTGGGCCCAGACCTACATGCAGGTCTCAGGCAGAGCCTCTTCTCACGCATGGCATGGTTTTATTGTAGGCTTGGCTAACTCTGAGAATGGAGGAAGTGTGAGAATTATGGTTATGATTAGGGTTAGGTGTTTGGGGTTAGGGGTTAGTGTTCGCGTGAGGGTTAGGTGTTAGGGATTAGGGGTTAGGGTTAATGTTAGCATTAGGGGTTAACGGTTAGGGTTGGGTTAGGGACTAGAGATAGATTTAGGGTTGGGGTTAGGGTTAGGGTTAGGGTTAGGGGTTAGGGTTAGGGTTAAGGGATAGGATTAGGGTTAAGGGTTAAGGCTTAGGGTTAGCATTAAGGGATGGGTTAGGGTTAAGGGTTAGGCTTATGGTCCGAGTTAAGGGTTAGGATGAGGGTTAACAGTTAGGGTTATAAGTTAGGGATAGTGTTAGGATTAAGGTCTAGGGTTAGGGTTAGAGGTAGTTTTACTGCTAAGATTAGGTCTAGGCATTAAGGTAAGGGTTAGTGTTAGGATTAGGTTTAATTGTTAGGATTAGGATCAGAATTAAGGGTTAGGCTTAGGGTTAGGGGATAGGGTTAGGGTTTAGGGTAAACTTTTAAGGTTATGTTTAGGGATAAGGTTAGGGTTAGCGTTTAAGGTTAGGGTTAGTATTAGGGTTGTTTGTAGGGTTAAGGTAATGTTTAGTGGTTAGAATTAGGGTTAGGGATTAGGGGTTACTGTTATGGCTAGGAGTTAGGGTTAGAATTAAGTGATAGGGGTTGTTCTTAGCATAAGTGTTATGCATTAATGTTAGGATAAGTGGTTAAAGTTAGGTTTACGGTGAGGTTTATGTGTTAAGGTGAGCAATAGGATCAGGGTTAGAATTATGAGTGAGGGGTAGGGTTTTGCTTAGGGTATGGGCCCTGTCTGCCCTGGGAGTGGGATTGAGGGGGATGCGATTGTCACCAGAAACCCACTCTATCGTATGCAGGGTATGGGCCCATGGGTTTCTTGTAGGACACTCTGGCAGAGCCTGATTTCACGCATGGTAAAGGAGGTTTGTAAGCTTTCAAATCTCTAAGAAAGTAAGAAGTCTGAGAATTAGATTTAAGGTTAGGATTATCGTTATGGTTAGGGATGAAGTTTAATCTTAGGGTGAGGGCTTCGGGTAAGGGGATACGGTTAGTTTTAGGGTTAAAAGTTACTGTTAGGTTTAACAGTTACAGTTAGACTTAGGGTTTAGGTTTAGGGTTAGGGTTAAGCTTAGGGGTTATGGTTTGGTACAGGGTTAGGGTTAAGTGTTAGGGTTAGGGTTAAAGATCATGACAAGGGTTAGAGTTAAGGGTTAGTTTGAGTGTTAACAGTAGGGTTAAGGATAACTTTTAGGGTTAGGGGTTAGGATTAGTGTTAGGGCTGAGATTTAGCGGTTAGTTTAAGGGCACAGGACCTGTTTAATCTATGGTGAGAGTGGTGCACAGGGTCGCTGCGACACAACACCACCATACGCTGGGCCTTGGGCCAAGACCTACATACAGGACTCAGGTGGAGCCTCTTCTCACGCATGACATGGCTGTATTGTAGGCTTGGTTAACTCTGAGAATGGAAGAAGTGTCAGAAATCGGGTTAGGGCTGGCTGTAGGTGTTTTTAACCCCTAACCCTAACACTAACCCCCTAATCCTAACCCTAACACTAACCCCAAGGTTAAATCTAACCTTAACCCCTACGACAACCCTAACCCTAACCCTAACCCCTCTCACTGTAGAATAAACAGGTCCTGTGCCCTTAAACTAACCACTAAATCTAAGCCCTAACATCAACCCTAACCTCTGACCCTAAACCTAAGCCCTGAGCCTAAAGCCCAACACTAACTCTAAACTCTTACCCTAAAGCTAATCCCTAACCCTAATGCTAACCTCTAAACGTAACCCTAACTGTGAACCCTAAACCTAACCCTAACCTCGAGCGCTAACCATAGCACTTAACTCTAACCCTAAACCTAACATGAACCCTTAATCCTAACACTAACCCTAACCCTAACTCTTAACTTTAACCCTGACTGTTAACCCTCACACTAACCTTTAAACCTAACCTTAATCGTAATCTTTAACCCTAAACCTAATATTTAACCCTAATCCTGTACCAAACCCTAAACCCTAACCTTAAACCTAACCATAAACCTTAACCCTGAACCTAACTGTAACGGTTAAAACTAAGAGTAACCTGTAACGCTACCCGTAACCCCTAACTCTAAGCCTTCACCCTAATACTAACCTTGATCCTTAACCCGAACCCTAACCCTAACCCTAAATCTAATTCTCAGTCTTCTTGCTTTCTTAGAGTTTAGAAAGCCTACAATCCTCCCATGCCATGCGTGAAAGGAGGCTCTTCCACTGTGTCCTGAATGAACCGCTGGGGCCCATAACCAGAGTACGATAGAGTGGGTTCCTGGTGACAATCCCAGCCCCCTAGCCCCCCCCCCGCCTAATGCAGACAAGGCCCGTGCCCTAAGCATAAACTCTACACCTCACCCAAAACTCTAACCCTGAAAATAACATTTAACCCTGATTCTATTGCTCACCTTAGAATGTAAACCTCACCGTAACCTGAACTTTAACCTCTTATCCTAACGTTAATGCATAACACTTACCCTGAGATTAACCCCTATCCCATAATTCTAACCCTATCTCCTAGTCATAACTGTGACAACTAATCCCTAACCCTAATTCTAAACCACTAACACTAACTGTTACCCTACGTAGTTACTGTTATGGTAACCTACTGTTACCCTAACACTGAACCTAACCCTTACTCCTAACGCCAAAGCTATGGCTAAAAATAATGCTAACCCTTGACCCTTTACCCTAACTCCTAACCCTAACCCTAATCCTAACCACTAAACCCAACCTTAGCTCTTAACCCTAACCCTAAACCTTACCCTGACGCCTAGACCTAACACTAACACTAAACTAACACCTAACCCTAATCATAACCCCTAAAGCTAACCCTAACCCTGAACCCTAAACCTAACTCTAACACTTAATACTAACTATATCCCTAACCCCTAACCCCAACCCTAACCCTAACCGTTAACCCTCACCCTAACCCTTAAACCGGACCCTAACACTAAATCTTAACCCTAAAGCTACGCCCAACCCTTAACCATAATCTTATCCCTTAACCCTAAACCTAACCCCTAACCCTAAACCTAACACTAACCCCAATCCTAATTCTAACCATAGCCCTTAATACATCACTACGCCTAACCCCTAACCCTAACCCTAACCCCTAATGCTAACCCTAACACTGAACCCTAAACCTAACCCTATCCCTAACCCTTAAACATAACTCTATCCCTAACCAATAATCCTAAGCCTAATCTTTAACCCTCACCCTAGAGCTTAACTCAAACCGTAACCCTAAGCCTAAACCCCAACCCTAACACTTAACACAAACCCTAAGCCTAAACACTTAACGCCAATCCTATCCTTTAACCCTAACACTAACCCTGATGCCTAATCCTAACCCTAACACTAACCCCAACCATAAATCTAACCCTAGCCCCTAACGCAAAACTAACCCCTAACCCTAACACTAACCCTAAATCCTAGTCCCTAACCACTAAACCTCACTTGAACCCTAACCCCTAACACCAAACCCTTAACCCTAACCATAACCCTATTTCTCACACTACTTCCATTCTCAGAGTTAACCAAGCCTAAAATACAACCATGCAATGCGTGAGTAGAGTTTCCGCATGAGTCCTGCAAGTAGGTCTGGGCCAAAGGCCCAGGATCCGATGGTGTAGTGTCGCATGGAAACATTCTGCACCCTTCTCACCATAGATTACACAGGTCCTGTACCCTTAAACTAACCGCCAAATCAAAGCCCAAACACTGACCCTAACCCCTAACCCTACCTAAGCCCTGACCCTAATGCCCAACACTAACACTAAACGCTTACCCTAAACCTAACCCCTAAATGTAACCTTAACCATGAACCCTAAACCTAACCCAAACCCCTAACCCTAACCATAACACTTAACTCTAACCCTAAACCTAACATGAACACTTAACCCTAACCCTAACCCATAAACCTAACACTTAACCTTAACCCTAACCGTTAACCCTCACACTAAACCTTAACCCTAACCCTAATCCTAATCTTTGAGCCTAAACCTAGCACTTAACCCTTACCCTGTACCAAAACCTAACCCCTAATCTTAACCCTAAGCTTAAACCTTAAAGCTTAACCCTAAACCTAACTGTAACTGTTAAACCTAACACTAACCTTTAACCCTGACCCTAACTGAAACCCCTAACCCTAAGCCCTCACCATAACAGTAACCTATATTGCTAACCCTAACCCTAATCCTAGCCCTAAATTTAATTCTCAGACTTCTTGCTTTCTCAGAGTTTACAAAGCCTACAATCCTCCCATGCCATGTGTAGAAGGAGGCTTGGCCACTGTGTCCTGCATGAAACCAAGGGGCCCATACCCAGTGTATGATAGAGTGGCTTCCGGCATCTATCCTAGCCCTCTAAGCCCCCTCCTAGAGCAGAGAGGGCTCGTGATATAAGCATAAACACTACCCCTAACCCATAACCCTAACCCTGAACATCACAGCTCACCCTGATACTATTGCTCACCTTAACACATCAACCTCACCATAACTCTAACTTGAACCTGTTATCCTAACGTTAATGCATAAGACTTACCCTAAGAACAACCCCTATCCCTTAATTCTAACCCTAACTCCTAGCCACAATTGTAACACCTAATCCCTAAGGCTAATTCAAAACTGCTAAACATTACCTTATCCCTACAAACTAACCCTAACCCTAACCGCTAACCCTAACCGTACACCTAAAAATAACCGTAACACTTGACACTTAACCCTAACCCTTAACCCTGATCCTAATCCTAACAATTAAACCTAACCCTAACTCTTAAGCCTAACACTAACACGTACCCTAATGCCTAGACCTAACCCTAAGAGTAAACGTAACCCCTAACCCTAACCCTAATCCCTATGCTAACCCTAACACTGAACCCTAATCCTAAGCCTTAAACCTAACTCTATCCTTAACCCATAACCCTAGCCCTAACCGTTAACCCCACACTAACCCTTAACTCGAACTGTAACCCTAACCCTTAAAACTAAACCTAACACTTAACGCTAACCCTAAGCCTTAACGCTTAACCCTTATCCTATCCGTTAACCCTAACTCTAACCCATAACGCTAACCCTAACCCCACTCTAAATCTAACCCTAGCCCCTAACCCAACCCTAACCCCTAAGCCCTAACCCTATCACTAAACCCAACACCTACTCCCTAACCCCTAATCCTCACTCGAAGCTTAAGCCCTAACCCTAAGCCCTCTCCCTGACTAATCTTCATCCCTAACCCTAACCATAATCCTAACCCTAAATCTAATTCTCAGACTTCTTGCTATCTCAGAGTTTTAAAAGCCTACAATTCTCCAAAGCCATGCGTGAAAGCTGGCTCTGCCACAGTGTCCTGCATGAAACCCAGGAGCCCATACTCTGTGCACAATAGAGTGGGTTCCCGGGGACAATCACAGCCCCCTAACTCCCCCTGCTAGTGCTGACAGGGCCCATGCCCTAAGCAAAAACCCTGCACCTCACCCATAACCCTAACCCTGAACATAACACCTAACCCTGATGTTATTGTTCACCTTAACACGTAAACCTCACTGTAACCCTAACTTTAACCCCTATCCTAATGTTATTGCATAACACTTACCCTAAGAACAAACCCTATCCCTTAATTCTAAGCCTAACTCCTAGCATAACCGTAACACCTAATCCCTAACCTTAATTCTAAACTGCTAAACATTACCTTCACCCTACAAACAACCCTAACACTAACCCTAACTCTAACCGCTAACCCTAACCCTAACCATTACCCTGATCATAATCCTAACAATTAAACCTAACCCTAATTCTTAACCCTAACACGAACCATTACCATAATGCCTAGACCTAACCCTAACTGTAACCCTAACCCCTAACCCTAACCCTAACCGCTAATGCTAACCCTAACCCCGAACCCTAAACCTAACCCTAACTCTATCCCTTAAACCTATTACTATCCCTAAACCATTACCCTAATCGCAACTGTTAACCCTCACTCTCACCCTTAACTTGGACCGAAACCCTAACCCTTAACCCTAACCTTAACCCTTACTGCTAATCTTAAGCCTTCACCCTTTACCTTAATCCTATCTTGTAAGCCTAACCCTAACGCTGACCCCTAACCCACCTGAACATTAACCCTAAACCTAAATCTAACGCTAGCCCCTTTCAAAAACCTAACACCTAACCCCTGACACACTAATCCTAACTTCTAATTCCTAACCACTAAACTTCACTCAAACCCAAACCTCTAACCCCAAACACATAACCCTAACCATAACCCTAATTCTCACACTTCCTTCGTTCTCAGAGTTGACCAAGCCTACAATAGAGCCATGCCACGAGTGAGAAGAGGCTCTGCCTGAGTCCTGCATGTAGGTCTGGGCCCAAGGCCCAAGTACGATGGTGTGGTGTTGAGGCGACCCAGTCTGCACCCTTCCCACCATAGATTAAACAGAGCATGTGCCCTTAAACTAACCACTAAATCTAAGCCCTAACACTAAACCTAAATCCTAACCCTAAACCTCGGCCCTTATCCTAATGCCCAACAGTAACACTAAACACTCGCCCTAAACTTAACCCGTAACCCGAACCCCTAAATGTAACCCTAACCATGAACCCTAAACCTAACCCTAACCTCTAGCCATAACCATAACACTTAACTCTAAACCTAAATGTTACACGAAGCCTTATTCCTAACCCTAAGCCCAACCCTAACCCTTAATCTTGAAACTTACCATTAACCCTCACACTAACCCTTAACCCTAACCCTAATCCTAATCTTTAACCATAAAGCTAACACTGAAGCCTAACCCTGTGCCAAACGATAAAACCAAACCTTAACCCTAACCCTGAAACTTAACCATAAACGTAACTGTAACTGTTAAAAATAACACAAACCTTAAACCCTAACCCCTAACCCTAAGAGCCCACCCTAACACTAATCTTCCTCGCTAAACATTACAATAATCCTACCCCTAAATCTAATTGTCAGACTTCTTGCTTTCTCAGAGTTTAGAAAGCCTAAAATCCTCCCATGCCATGAGTAAAAGGGGGCTCTACCACTGTGTCCTGCATGAAACCCAGGAGCCCATATCCAGCGTACGATAGAGTGGGTTCCCGGGGACAATCCCATCCCCCTAACCCCAGCCCCCCGCCAAGTGCAGACAGGGCCTGTACGCTAAGTATAAACACTACCCCTAACAGATAACCCTCACCCTGAACATAGCACCTGACCCTGATCCTATTGCTCACCTTAAAACATAAACCTCCCCGTAACCCTAACTTATCCCCTTATCTTAACCTTAATGCATAACACCCTGAGAAGAAGCCCTATCCCATAATTCTAATCCTAACCCCTAGCCATAACCGTAACACCTCATCCCTAATTCTAAAATGCCAACCCTAACCTTCACCCTGCCAACAACCCTAACCCTAACCCTAACCCCTAACCCTAAGCCCTCACCCTATCACTAATCTTCATCCCTAAACCGTACCGTAATCCTAACCCTAAATCTAATTCTCAGACTTGCTTTCTCAGAGTTTTGAAAGCCTACAATCCTACTAAGCCATGCATGAAAGCCCGCTCTGCCACAGTGTCCTGCATGAAACCCAGAGGCCCATACACTGCGTACGATAGAGTGGGCTCCCAGCGACCATCACAGACCCCTAACTTCGCCTCCTAGTGCATACAGGGCCCGTGCCCTAAGCATAAACCCTACCCCACACCCATAACCCTAACCCAGAACATAACACCTAACCCTGATCCTACTGCTCACCTTAACACGTAAACCTCACCCTAACCCTAACTTAACCCCTTATCTTAACGATAATGCATGACACCCTGAGAACAAGCCCTATACCGTAATTCTAACCCTAACTCCTAGCCATAACCATAACACCTAATCCCTAATTCTGAAACGCCAACCCTAACTTTAACCCTACCGACAACACTAACACTAACCCTAAAACCCTTACCCTAACCCTACGCCTAAAAATAACCCTAACCATTGATCCTTAGTCATAACCCCTAAAGCTTAACCCTAACCCTTAACGCTAATCCCAATCCTAACCATTAAACATAACCCTACTTAACCCTAACCCTAACCTATACGCTAATGCCTAGAGATCTAACCCCAACACTGACCTACAGTTAACACTAACCCTAACCCCTAATCCTAACCTTAAACCTGAACCATAAACCTAACCCTTAACCCTAACCCTATTCCTAACCCCCTAACCCTAACCCTAACTGTTAAGCCTCACCCTAACCCTTAACCCTGACTCTAACCCTAAACCTTAACCCTAACCCTGAACCCTAACCCTAAGCCTAACCCTTAACCCTAACCCTATCACTTAACCCTAACCCCTAACCCTAACGCTAACCCCAACCCTAAACCTAACCCTGGCCCCCAACCCAGACTTAACACCTAACCCCTAACACTAACTCTAAACCTAACCACTAATCCCTAGCACCTGACCCTGACTCGAAACCTAACCCCTAACTCGAAACCCCTAACCCCAAACCTAACCCTAATTCTCACACTACTTCCATTCCCAGAGTGAAGCAAGCCTACAATACAGCCATGCCATGTGTGAGATGAGGCTCTGCCTGAGTCCTGCATGTAGGTTTTGTCCCAAGGCCCAGGGAATGATGTTGTGCTTTTGTGGTGACTCCGACCACACCCCTCTCACCGTAGATTAACCAGGTCCTGTGCCCTTAAACTGACCGCTAAATCTAAGCCCTACCACCAACCCTAACCCCTGACCCTGAACCTAAGCCCCGAGCCTAAAGCCCAACACTAACTCTAAACCCTTACCCTAAACCTAATCCCTAACCCTAATGCTAACCCCTAAACGTAACCCTAACCGTGAACAGTAAACCTAACCCTAACCTCTAACACAAACACTAACACATAACTCGAACCCTAAAACTAACCCTAACCCTTAACCCTAAACCTAATCCCTAACCCTAACCCTTAACCTTAATCTTAACCGTTAACTCTCATGCTAACCTTTAATCCTAACCCTAATCCTAATCTTCAATCCTAAACCGAACGCAACCCTAACCCTGTACCAAACCCTGACCCCTCATCTTAACCCTATCCGCAAACCTCAACCCCAAAACGAACTGTAACCGTTAAACCTAACAGTAACCTTAAACCGTAACCCTAATCTGTAACCCTATCCCCTCACCATAACACTACACTTCATCCTGAACCCTAACCATAATCCTAACCCTAAATGTAATTCTCAGACTTCTTGCTTTCTTAGAGTTTAGAAAGCCTGCAATCCTCCCATGCCATGTGTGAAAGGAGGCTCTACCACTGTGTCCTGCATGAAACCCACGGGCCCATACCCAGAGTCCGATACAGTGGGTTCCCGGTGACAATCCCAGCCCCCTAACCTCCCCCCAGCCTAATGCCGACAGGGCCCGTGCGCTAAGCATAAATGATACCTTTAACAGATAACCCTAACCCTGAACATGGCACCTAACCCTGTTCCTATTTCTCCCCTTAACACGTAAACCTCACCGTGAGCCTAACTTTAACCTCTTAACGTAACGTTAATGCATAACCCATTCCCTGAGAACATCCCCTATCCCATAATTCTAACCCTATCTCCTAGTCATAACTGTAACACCTAATCCCTAACCCTAATTCTCCACCGCTAAGCCTAACCGTAACGCTGCCTACAACCCTAACACTGACAGGAACCCTTAGTTCTAACCCCAACCCTTAGTTCTAACCTTACCCTCACAACTAGACCTAACCCTGACACTAACCTAACACTTAACCCTAACCATAACCCCTAGAGCTAACCCTAACCTGAACCCTAAACCTAACCCTAACACTGAACCTTCACTATATCCCTAACCCCTAAGCCTAATCCTAACTGTTAATCCTCACCCTAACACTTAAACTGGACCATAACACTAAACATTAACCCTAACACTAAACTTTAACCCTAACCAAAAGCCCAACACTTAACCCTAATCCTATCCCTTAACCCTAAGCCGAACCCTAAGCCCTAACCCTAAACCTAACCCTAACCCCAACCCTAACCCTTAATCTTGACCCTTACCATTAACCCTCACACTAACCCTAATCCTAATCTTTAACCATAAAGGTAACACTGAAGCCTAACCCTGTGCCAAACGCTAAACCCAAACCTTAACCCTAACCCTGAAACTTAACCATAAACCTAACTGTAACTGTTACACCTAACACTAACCTCTAACCCTAACCCCTAACCCTAAGACCCCACCTTAACACTAACCCTATTCCCTAAACATTATCATAATCCTACCCCTAAATCTAATTCTCGGACTTCTTGCTTTCTTAGAGTTTAGAAAGCCTAAAATCCTCCCATGCCATAAGTAAAAGGGGGCTCTGCAGCTCTCTCTTGCATGAAACCAGGAGCCCATACCTAGGGTATGATAGAGTGGGTTCCCGGGGACAATCCCATCCCCCTAACCCCAGCCCCCCGCCCAGTGCAGACAGGGCCTGTACGCTAAGTATAAACACTACCCCTAACAGATAACCCTCACCCTGAACATAGCACCTGACCCTGATCCTATTGCTCACCTTAAAACATAAACCTCCCCGTAACCCTAACTTATCCCCTTATCTTAACCTTAATGCATAACACCCTGAGAAGAAGCCCTATCCCATAATTCTAATCCTAACCCCTAGCCATAACCGTAACACCTCATCCCTAATTCTAAAATGCCAACCCTAACCTTCACCCTGCCAACAACCCTAACCCTAACCCTAACCCCTAACCCTAAGCCCTCACCCTATCACTAATCTTCATCCCTAAACCGTACCGTAATCCTAACCCTAAATCTAATTCTCAGACTTGCTTTCTCAGAGTTTTGAAAGCCTACAATCCTACTAAGCCATGCATGAAAGCCCGCTCTGCCACAGTGTCCTGCATGAAACCCAGAGGCCCATACACTGCGTACGATAGAGTGGGCTCCCAGCGACCATCACAGACCCCTAACTTCGCCTCCTAGTGCATACAGGGCCCGTGCCCTAAGTATAAACCCTACCTCACACCCATAACCCTAACCCAGAACATAACACCTAACCCTGATCCTACTGCTCACCTTAACACGTAAACCTCACCCTAACCCTAACTTAACCCCTTATCTTAACGATAATGCATGACACCCTGAGAACAAGCCCTATACCGTAATTCTAACCCTAACTCCTAGCCGTAACCATAACACCTAATCCCTAATTCTGAAACGCCAACCCTAACCTTAACCCTACCGACAACACTAACACTAACCCTAAAACCCTTACCCTAACCCTACGCCTAAAAATAACCCTAACCATTGATCCTTAGTCATAACCCCTAAAGCTTAACCCTAACCCTTAACGCTAATCCCAATCCTAAGCATTAAACATAACCCTACTTAACCCTAAACCTAACCTATACGCTAATGCCTAGAGATCTAACCCCAACACTGACCTACAGTTAACACTAACCCTAACCCCTAATCCTAACCTTAAACCTGAACCATAAACCTAACCCTTAACCCTAACCCTATTCCTAACCCCCTAACCCTAACCCTAACTGTTAAGCCTCACCCTAACCCTTAACCCTGACTCTAACCCTAAACCTTAACCCTAACCCTGAACCCTAACCCTAAGCCTAACCCTTAACCCTAACCCTATCCCTTAACCCTAACCCCTAACCCTAACGCTAACCCCAACCCTAAACCTAACCCTGGCCCCCAACCCAGACTTAACACCTAACCCCTAACACTAACTCTAAACCTAACCACTAATCCCTAGCACCTGACCCTGACTCGAAACCTAACCCCTAACTCGAAACCCCTAACCCCAAACCTAACCCTAATTCTCACACTACTTCCATTCCCAGAGTGAAGCAAGCCTACAATACAGCCATGCCATGTGTGAGATGAGGCTCTGCCTGAGTCCTGCATGTAGGTTTTGTCCCAAGGCCCAGGGAATGATGTTGTGCTTTTGTGGTGACTCCGACCACACCCCTCTCACCGTAGATTAACCAGGTCCTGTGCCCTTAAACTGACCGCTATATCTAAGCCCTACCACCAATCCTAACCTCTGACCCTGAACCTAAGCCCCGAGCCTAAAGCCCAACACTAACTCTAAACACTTACCCTAAACCCAATCCCTAACCCTAATGCTAACCCCTAAACGTAACTCTAACCAGGAACAGTAAACCTAACCCTAACCTCTAACACAAACCCTAACACATAACCCTAACCCTAACCCTAACCACAACCCTAACACCTAACCCCAACCCTAACCCTAACCCTAACCCCTAACCATAACCCTAACCCCCTAACACTAACCCCCTAACCCTAACCCTACCCCTACCCCTACGCCTACCCCTATCCCCTAAACCTAACCCCAACCCCAACCCCAACCCGAAACCCTAAACCTAACCCTAACCCTAACCCTAACCCCTAACCCTAACCCTTCCCCTACCCCCAACCCCTAACCCTAAGCCTAACCCTAACACCTAACCCTAACCCTAACCCCTAACCCTAACCCTAACCCCTAACCCTTACCCTAACCCTACCCTAACCCTAACCCTAACCCCTAACCCTAACCCTAACCCCTAACCCTAACCCTAACCCCAACGCCTAAAACCTAACCCTAACCCCAACCCCAACCCTAACCCTAACCCCTAACCCTAACCCTAAAACCTAACCCTAACCCTAAACCCCTAACCCTAACCCTAACCCCTAACCCTAACCCTACCCCAACCCTAACCCTAATCCTAACCCTACCCTAACACTACCCTAACCCTAACCCTAACCCTAACCCAACCCTAACCCCTAACCCTTAACCCTAACCATAACCCTAAAACCCTAACCCTAACCCCTAACCCTAACCCTAACCCCTAAACCCTAACCCTACCCTAACCCTAAGCCTACCCTAACCCTAACCCTAACCCTAACCCCTAACCCAACCCTAACCCTAACCGTAACCCCTAACCCAACCCTAACCCTAACCCTAACCCCCTAACCCTAACCCTAAGCCTAACCCCCTAACCCCAACCCTAACCATAACCCCTAACCCTAACCCTAAACCCAAGCCCTAACCCTAACCCTAACCTTACCCTTACCCTAACCGTAACCCTACCCCTACCCTAACCCTAACCCTAACTCTAACCCTAACCCTAACCCTAAACCCTGACTCTTAACCTTAACCCTAAGCGTTAACTCTCACGCTAACCTTTAATCCTAACCCTAATCCTAATCTTCAACCCTAAACCTAACACTTAACCCTAACCCTGTACCTAACCCTAACCCCTCATCTTAACCCTAACCGTAAACCTCAACCCGAAACCAAAGTGTAACCGTTAAACCTAAGAGTAACCTTTAACCCTAACCCTAATCCCTAACCCTAAGCCCTCACCCTAACACTAAATTTCATCCTTAACCCTAACCATAATCCTAACCCTAAATCTAATTCTCAGACTTCTTGCTTTCTTAGAATTTAGAAAGCCGGCAATCCTCCCATGCCATGCGTGAAAGGAGGCTCTACCACTGTGTCCTGCATGAAACCCACGGGCCCATACCCAGAGTATGATAGAGTGGGTTCCCGGGTACAATCCCAGCCCCCTAAACTCCCCCCGACCGCCTAATGCAGACAGGGCCCGTGCGCTAAGCATAAACAATACCTTTAACAGATAACCCTAACCCTGAACATAACACCCAACCCTGTTCCTATTTCTCCCTTTAACACGTAAACCTCACCGTGCGCCTAACTTTAACCTCTTATCCTAACGTTAATGCATAACCCATTTCCTGAGAACAACCCCTATCCCATAATTCTAACCCTATCTCCTAGTCATCACTGTGACACCTAATCCCTAACCCTGATTCTAAACCGCTAAACCTAACTGTAACCCTACCTACAACCCTAACACTGACAGTTACCCTTACTTCTAACCCCAACGCTATGCCTAACAAAAACCCTAACCCTTGACCCTAACCCTTCACCCTAACCCCTAAGCCTTACCCTAACCCTTAACCCAAATCCTAATCCTAACCATTAAACCTAACCCTAGCTCTTAAAGCTAACCCTAAACCTTACCCTCATGACTAGACCTAACCCTGACACTAACCTAACACCTAACCCTAACAGAAACCCTAAAGCTAACACTGAACCTTATCCCTAAACCCAGCAGTAAACTTTAAACCTAAACCTAAGCCCAACCCGTAACCCTAATCCTATCCTTTTACCCTAAAACTAACCCCTAAACCTAACCCCTATACCTCACCCTAACTCCAACCCCAATCCCAATTCTAACCATACCCCTTCATAAAACACTAACTCCTAACCGCTAACCCTAACACTAACCAAAAATCCTAATCACTAATCCCTAACCCTAACGCTTAACCTTTACCCTAACCGTTAACCCTCACCCTAAATCTTAACACTGACCCTAACCTGAAACTTTAACTCTAAGCCTAACCCTTAACCCTACAGTAAGGAAGACCCTTAATGCTAATGGGATCCCTTATCCCTAACCCTAACACTACAGCTAAAAATAACCCTAACCTTGGATCCTTAAACCTAACCCCTAACACTTACTTTAACCCCAAACCCTAACCCTAATCCTAAGCATTAAACCTAACCCTATCTCTTAACCCTAACGCTAGCCCTTACTCCAACGCCTAGATCTAACCCTAAATCTAACCTACCGCCTAATCCTAACCTTAAGCCCTAATGCTAACACTACCCTGAACCATTAACCTACCCGTAACCCTGAACACTAACCTTTTCTGTGACCCTTAACCCTGACCCTAACCATTACCCGCACCCAAGCATTTAACCCTGACCCGAACCCTAATCCTTAATGCTAACCCTAACACTAAACCCTAACCCTAATCCCAACACTTTTCCCTAACCTATCCCTTAACCCTAACTCTAACCCTAATGCTACCCCCTAAACGTAACCCTAACTGTAACTAGTAAACCTAACCCTAACCTGTAACACAAACCATAGCACATAACTCTAACCCTAAAACTAACCCTAACCCTAACCCTAACCCTAAACCCTACCACTTAACCTTAACCCTAAGCGTTAACTCTCACGTTAAACTTTAATCCTAACCCTAATCCTAATCTTCAACCCTAAACCTAACACTTAACCCTAACCCTGTACCAAACACTAACCCCTCATCTTAACCCTAACCGTAAACCTGAAACCTAAACCAAAGTGTAACCCTTAAACCTAAGAGTAACCTTTAACCCTAACCCTAATCCCTAACCCTAAGCCCTCACCCTAACACTAAACTTCATCCTTAACCCTAACCAGAATCCTAACCCTAAATCTAATTCTCAGACTTCTTGCTTTCTTAGAGTTTAGAAAGCCTGCAATCCTCCCATGCCATGCGTGATAGGAGGCTCTACCACTGTGTCCTGCATGAAACCCACGGGCCCATACCCAGAGTATGATAGAGTGGGTTCCCGGGTACAATCCCAGCCCCCTAAACTCCCCCCGCCCGCCTAATGCAGACAGGGCCCGTGCGCTAAGCATAAACAGTACCTTTAACAGATAACCCTAACCCTGAACATAACACCCAACCCTGTTACTATTTCTCCCCTTAACACGTAAACCTCACCGTGCGCCTAACTTTAACCTCTTATCCTAACGTTGATGCATAATCCATTCCCTGAGAACAACCCCTATCCCATAATTCTAACCCTATCTCCTAGTCATCACTGTGACACCTAATCCCTAACCCTAATTCTAAACCGCTAACCCTAACCATAACCCTACCTACAACCCTAACACTGACAGTAACCCTTACTTCTAACCCCAACGCTATGCCTAACAAAAACCCTAACCCTTGACCCTAACACTTCACCCTAACCCCTAAGCCTTACCCTAACCCTTAACCCTAATCCTAATCCTAACCATTAAACCTAACCCTAGCTCTTAAAGCTAACCCTAAACCTTACCCTCACGACTAGACCTAACCCTGAGACTAACCTAACACCTAACCCTAACCAGAACCCCTAAAGCTAACCCTGAACCCTATCCCTAACCCCAGCAGTAAACTTTAACCCTAAACCTAAGCCCAACCCTTGATTCTAATACTATCCTTTTACCCTAAAACTAACCCCTAAACCTAACCCCTATACCTCACCCTAACTCTAACCCCAATCCTAATTCTAACCATACCCCTTCATAAAACACTAACTCCTAACCGCTAACCCTAACACTAACCAAAAACCCAATCACTAATCCCTAACCCTAACGCTTAACCTTTACCCTGACCGTTCACCCTCACCCTAAATCTTAACACTGAACCTAACCTTAACCTTTAACTCTAAGCCTAACCCTTAACCCTACAGTAAGGAAGACCCTTAATGCTAATGGGATCCCTTATCCCTAACGCTAACACTACAGCTTAAAATAACCCTAACCTTGGATCCTTAAACCTAACCCCTAACACTTACTTAAACCCCAAACCCTAACCCTAATCCTAAGCATTAAACCTAACCCTATCTCTTAACCCTAACACTAGCCCTTACCCTAACGCCTAGATCTAACCCTAAATCTAACCTACCGCCTAATCCTAACCTTAAGCCCTAATGCTAACACTAACCCTGAACCCTAAACCTACCCGTAACCCTTAACACTAACCGTATCCGTGAACCTAAACCCTGACCCTAACCATTACCCGCACCCAAGCATTTATCCCTGACCCTAACCCTAATCCTTAATGCTAACCTTAACACTAAACCCTAACCCTAAGCCCAACACTTAACCCTAATCCTATCCCTGAACCCTAACCCTAACCCTAATGCTAACCCTTAAACGTAACCCTAACCGTGACCAGTAAACCTATCCCTAACCTCTAACACAAACCATAGCACATAACTCTAACCCTAAAGCTAACCCTAACCCTAACCCTAACCCTAAACCCTAACTCTTAACCTTAACCCTAAGCATTAACTCTCACGCTAACCTTTAATCCTAACCCTTATCCTAATCTTCAACCCTAAACCTAACACTTAACCCTAACCCTGTACCAAACCCTAACCCCTCATCTTAACCCTAACCGTAAACCTCACCCTAAACCAAAGTGTAACCGTTAAACCTAAGAGTAACCTTTAACCCTAACCCTAAGCCCTCACCCTAACACTAAACTTCATCCTTAACCCTAACCATAATCCTAACCCTAAATCTAATTCTCAGACTTCTTGCTTTCTTAGAGTTTAGAAAGCCTGCAATCCTCCCATGCCATGCGTGAAAGGAGGCTCTACCACTGTGTCCTGCATGAAACCCACGGGCCCATACCCAGAGTATGATAGAGTGGGTTCCCGGGTACAATCCCAGCCCCCTAAACTCCCCCCGCCCGCCTAATGCAGACAGGGCCCGTGCGCTAAGCATAAACAATACCTTTAACAGATAACCCTAACCCTGAACATAACACCCAACCCTGTTCCTATTTCTCCCCTTAACACGTAAACCTCACCGTGCGCCTAACTTTAACCTCTTATCCTAACGTTAATGCATAACCCATTTCCTGAGAACAACCCCTATCCCATAATTCTAACCCTATCTCCTAGTCATCACTGTGACACCTAATCCCTAACCCTAATTCTAAACCGCTAACCCTAACCGTAACCCTACCTACAACCCTAACACTGACAGTAACCCTTACTTCTAAACCCAACGCTATGACTAACAAAAACCCTAACCCTTTACCCTAACCCTTCACCCTAACCCCTAAGCCTTACCCTAACCCTTAACCCTAATCCTAATCCTAACCATTAAACCTAACCCTAGCTCTTAAAGCTAACCCTAAACCTTACCCTCACGACTAGACCTAACCCTGACTCTAACCTAACACCTAACACTAACCAGAACCCCTAAAGCTAACCCTGAACCCTATCCCTAACCCTAGCAGTAAACTTTAACCCTAAACCTAAGCCCAACCTGTAACTCTAATCCTATCCTTTTAGCCTAAAAGTAACCCTTATACCTAACCCCTATACCTCACCCTAACTCTAACCCCAATCCTAATTCTAACCATACCCCTTCATAAAACACTAACTCCTAACCGCTAACCCTAACACTAACCAAAAACCCTAATCACTAATCCCTAACCCTAACGCTTAACCTTTACCCTTACCGTTAACCCTCACCCTAAATCTTAACACTGACCCTAACCTTAACCTTTAACTCTAAGCCTAACCCTTAACCCTACAGGAAGGAAGACCCTTAATGCTAATGGGATCCCTTATCCCTAACCCTAACACTACAGCTAAAAATTACCCTAACCTTGGATCCTTAAACCTAACCCCTAACACTTACTTTAACAACAAACCCTAACCCTAATCCTAAGCATGAAACCTAACCCTATCTCTTAACCCTAACGCTAGCCCTTACCCTAACGCCTAGATCTAACCCTAAATCTAACCTACCCCCTAATCCTAACCTTAAACCATATGCTAACACTAACCCTGAACCCTAAACCTACCCGTAATCCTTAACACTAACCCTATCCGTGAACCTAAACCCTGACCCTAACCATTACCCGCACCCAAGCATTTAACCCTGACCCTAACCCTAATCCTTAATGCTAACCTTAACACTAAACCCTAACCCTAAGCCCAACACTTAACCCTAATCCTATCCCTTAACCCTAACCCTAACCCTAATGCTAACCCCTAAACTTAACCCTAACCGTTTCCAGTAAACCTAAACCTAACCTCTAACACAAACCATTGCACATAACTCTAACCCTAAAACTAACCCTAAACCTAACCCTAAACCCTAACTCTTAACCTTAACCCTAAGCGTTAACTCTCACGCTAACCTTTAATCCTAACCCTAATCCTAATCTTCAACCCTAAACCTAACACTTAACCCTAACCCTGTACCAAACACTAACCCCTCATCTTAACCCTAACCGTAAACCTGAACCCTAAGCCAAAGTGTAACCGTTAAACCTAAGAGTAACCTTTAACCCTAACCCTAATCACTAACCCTAAGCCCTCACCCTAACACTAAACTTCATCCTTAACCCTAACCATAATCCTAACCCTAAATCTAATTCTCAGACTTCTTGCTTTCTTAGAGATTAGAAAGCCTGCAATCCTCCCATGCCATGCGTGAAAGGAGGCTCTACCCCTGTGTCCTGCATGAAACCCATGGGCACATACCCAGAGTATGATAGAGTGGGTTCCCGGGTACAATCCCAGCCCCCTAAGCTCCCCTCGCCCGCCTAATTCAGACAGGGCCCGTGCGCTAAGCATAAACAATACCTTTAACAGATAACCCTAACCCTGAACATAACACCCAACCCTGTTCCTATTTCTCCCCTTAACACGTAAACCTCACCGTGCGCCTAACTTTAACCTCTTATCCTAACGTTAATGCATAACCCATTTCCTGAGAACAACCCCTATCCCATAATTCTAACCCTATCTCCTAGTCATCACTGTGACACCTAATCCCTAACCCTAATTCTAAACCGCTAACCCTAACCGTAACCCTACCTACAACCCTAACACTGAGTGTAAACCTTACTTCTAACCCCAAGGCTATGCCTAACAAAAACCCTAACCCTTGACCCTAACCCTTCACCCTAACCCCTAAGCCTTACCCTAACCCTTAACCCTAATCCTAATCCTAACCATTAAACCTAACCCTAGCTCTTAAAGCTAACCCTAAACCTTACCCTCACGAATAGACCAAACCCTGACACTAACCTAACACCTAACCCTAACCAGAACCCCTAAAGATAACCCTGAACCCTATCCCTAACCATAGCAGTAAACTTTAACCCTAAACCTAAGCCCAACCCGTAACCCTAATCCTATCCTTTTACCCTAAAACTAACCCCTAAACCTAACCCCTATACCTCACCCTAACTCTAACCCCAATCCTAATTCTAACCATACCCCTTCATAAAACACTAACTCCTAACTGCTAACCCTAACACTAACCAAAAACCCTAATCACTAATCCCTAACCCTAACGCTTAACCTTTACCCTAACCGTTAACCCTCACCCTAAATCTGAACACTGACCCTAACCTTAACCTTTAACTCTAAGCCTAACCGTTAACCCTACAGGAAGGAAGACCCTTAATGCTAATGGGATCCCTTATCCCTAACCCTAACACTACAGCTAAAAATAACCCTAACCTTGGATCCTTAAACCTAACTCCTAACACTTACTTTAACCCCAAACCCTAACCCTAATCCTAAGCATTAAACCTAACCCTATCTCTTAACCCTAACGCTAGCCCTTACCCTAACGCCTAGATCTAACCCTAAATCTAACCTATCGCCTAATCCTAACCTTAAACCCTAATGCTAACACTAACCCTGAACCCTAAAGCTACCCGTAACCCTTAACACTAACCCTATCCGTGAACCTAAACCCTGACCCTAACCATTACCCGCACCCAAGCATTTAACCCTGACCCTAACCCTAATCCTTAATGCTAACCTTAACACTGAACCCTAACCCTAAGCCCAACACTTAACCCTAATCCTATCCCTTAACCCAAACCCTAACCCTAACCCTAATGCTAACCCCTAAACGTAACACTAACCGTGATCAATAAACCTAACCCTAACCTCTAACACAAACCATAGCACATAACTCTAACCCTAAAACTAACCCTAACCCTAACCCTAACCCTAACTCTTAACCTTAATCCTAAGTGTTAACTCTCACGCTAAGCTTTAATCCTAACCCTAATCCTAATCTTCAACCCTAAACCTAACACTTAACCCTAAACCTGTACCAAACCCTAACCCCTCATCTTAACCCTAACCGTCAACCTCAACCCTAAACCAAAGTGTAACCCTTAAACCTAAGAGTAACCTTTAACCCTAACCCTAATCCCTAACCCTAAGCCCTCACCCTAACACTAAACTTCATCCTTAACCCTAACCAGAATCCTAACCCTAAATCTAATTCTCAGACTTCTTGCTTTCTTAGAGTTTAGAAAGCCTGCAATCCTCCCATGCCATGCGTGATAGGAGGCTCTACCACTGTGTCCTGCATGAAACCCACGGGCCCATACCCAGAGTATGATAGAGTGGGTTCCCGGGTACAATCCCAGCCCCCTAAACTCCCCCCGCCCGCCTAATGCAGACAGGGCCCGTGCGCTAAGCATAAACAGTACCTTTAACAGATAACCCTAACCCTGAACATAACACCCAACCCTGTTACTATTTCTCCCCTTAACACGTAAACCTCACCGTGCGCCTAACTTTAACCTCTTATCCTAACGTTGATGCATAATCCATTCCCTGAGAACAACCCCTATCCCATAATTCTAACCCTATCTCCTAGTCATCACTGTGACACCTAATCCCTAACCCTAATTCTAAACCGCTAACCCTAACCATAACCCTACCTACAACCCTAACACTGACAGTAACCCTTACTTCTAACCCCAACGCTATGCCTAACAAAAACCCTAACCCTTGACCCTAACACTTCACCCTAACCCCTAAGCCTTACCCTAACCCTTAACCCTAATCCTAATCCTAACCATTAAACCTAACCCTAGCTCTTAAAGCTAACCCTAAACCTTACCCTCACGACTAGACCTAACCCTGAGACTAACCTAACACCTAACACTAACCAGAACCCCTAAAGCTAACCCTGAACCCTATCCCTAACCCTAGCAGTAAACTTTAACCCTAAACCTAAGCCCAACCCGTAACCCTAATCCTATCCTTTTACCCTAAAAGTAACCCCTAAACCTAACCCCTATACCTCACCCTAACTCTAACCCCAATCCTAATTCTAACCATACCCCTTCATAAAACACTAGCTCCTAACCGCTAACCCTAACACTAACCCTATCCCTAATCTTAACGAAAAACCCTAATCACTAATCCCTAAACCTAATGCTTAACCTTTACCCTAACCGTTAACCCTCACCCTAAATCTTAACCCTGACACTAACCTTAACCTTTAACTCTAAGCCTAACCCTTAACCCTACAGTAAGGAAGACCCTTAATGCTAATGGGATCCCTTATCCCTAACCCTAACACTACAGCTAAAAATAACCCTAACCTTGGATCCTTAAACCTAACCCCTAACACTTACTTTAACCCCAAACCCTAAACCTAATCCTAAGCATTAAACCTAAACTATCTCTTAACCCTAACGCTAGCCCTTACCCTAACGCCTAGATCTAACCCTAAATCTAACGTACCACCTAATCCTAACCTTAAGCCCTAATGCTAACAGTAACCCTGAACCCTAAACCTACCCGTAACCCTTAACACTAACCCTATCCGTGAACCTAAACCCTGACCCTAAACATTACCCGCATCCAAGCATTTAACCCTGATTCTAACCCTAATCCTTAATGCTAACCCTAACCCTAAACCCTAACCCTAAGCCCAACACTTATCCCTAATCCTATCCCTTAACCCTAACCCTAACCCTAATGCTACCCCCTAAACGTAACCCTAACCGTGACCAGTAAACCTAACCCTAACCTCTAACACAAACCATAGCACATAACTCTAACCCTAAAACTAACCCTAACCCTAACCCTAACCCTAACCCTGATTCTAAACCTAATCCTTAATGATAAACCTAACACTAAGCCCTAACCCTAAGCCCAACACTTAACCCTAATCCTATCCCTTAACCCTAACCCTAACCCTAATGCTACCCCCTAAACGTAACCCTAACCGTGACCAGTAAACCTAACCCTCACCTCTAACACAAACCATAGCACATAACTCTAACCCTAAAACTAACCCTAACCCTAACCCTAAACCCTAACTCTTAACCTTAACCCTAAGCGTTAACTCTCACGCTAACCTTCAATCCTAACCCTAATCCTAATCTTCAACCCTAAACCTAACACTTAACCCTAACCCTGTACCAAACCCTAACCCCTCATCTTAACCCTAACCGTAAACCTCAACCCTAAACCAAAGTGTAAGCGTTAAAACTAAGAGTAACCTTTAACCCAAACCCTATTCCCTAACTCTAAGCCCTCACCCTAACACTAAACTTCATCCTTAACCCTAACCAGAATCCTAACCCTAAATCTAATTCTCAGACTTCTTGCTTTCTTAGAGTTTAGAAAGCCTGCAATCCTCCCATGCCATGCGTGAAAGGAGGCTCTACCACTGTGTCCTGCATGAAACCCACGAGCCCATACCCAGAGTATGATAGAGTGGGTTCCCGGGTACAATCCCAGCCCCCTAAACTCTCCCCGCCCGCCTAATGCAGACAGGGCCCGTGCGCTAAGCATAAACAATACCTTTAACAGATAACCCTAACCCTGAACATAACACCCAACCCTGTTCCTATTTCTCCCCTTAACACGTAAACCTCACCGTGCGCCTAACTTTAACCTCTTATCCTAACGTTAATGCATAACCCATTTCCTGAGAACAACCCCTATCCCATAATTCTAACCCTATCTCCTAGTCATCACTGTGACACCTAATCCCTAACCCTAATTCTAAACCGCTAACCCTAACCGTAACCCTACCTACAACCCTAACACTGACAGTAACCCTTACTTCTAACCCCAACGCTATGCCTAACAAAAACCCTAACACTTCACCCTAACCCTTCACCCTAACTCCTAAGCCTTACCCTAACCCTTAACCCTAATCCTAATCCTAACCATTAAACCTAACCCTAGCTCTTAAAGCTAAACCTAAACCTTACCCTCACGACTAGACCTAACCCTGACACTAACCTAACACCTAACCCTAACCAGAACCCCTAAAGCTAACCCTGAACCCTATCCCTAACCCTAGCAGTAAACTTTAACCCTAAACCTAAGCCCAACCCGTAGCCCTAATCCTGTCCTTTTACCCTAAAACTAACCCCTAAACCTAAGCCCTATACCTCACCCTAACTCTATCCCCAATCCTAATTCTAACCATACCCCTTCATAAAACACTAACTCCTAACCGCTAACCCTAACACTAACCAAAAACACTAATCACTAATCCCTAACCCTAACGCTTAACCTTTACCCTAACCGTTAACCCTCACCCTAAATCTTAACACTGACCCTAACGTTAACCTTTAACTCTAAGCCTAACCCTTAACCCTACAGGAAGGAAGACCCTTAATGCTAATGGGATCCCTTATCCCTAACCTTAACACTACAGCTAAAAATAACCCTAACCTTGGATCCTTAAACCTAACCCCTAACACTTACTTTAACCCCAAACCCTAACCCTAATCCTAAGCATTAAACCTAAACATATCTCTTAACCCTAACCCTAGCCCTTACCCTAACGCCTAGATCTAACCCTAAATCTAACCTACCGCCTAATCCTAACCTTAAGCCCTAATGCTAACACTAACCCTGAACCCTAAACCTACCCGTACCCCTTAACACTAAACCTATCCGTGAACCCTAACCCTGACCCTAACCATTACCCGCACCCAAGCATTTAACCCTGAGCCTAACCCTAATCCTTAATGCTAACCCTAACACTAAACCGTAACCCTAAGCCCAACACTTAACCCTAATCCTATCCCTTAACCCTAACTCTAACCCTAACCCTAATGCTACCCCCTAAACGTAACCCTAACCGTAACCAGTAAACCTAACCCTCACCTCTAACACAAACCGTAGCACATAACTCTAACCCTAATACTAACCCTAACCCTAACCCTAAACCCTAACTCTTAACCTTAACACTAAGCGTTAACTATCACGCTAACCTTTAATCCTAACACTAATCCTAATCTTCAACCCTAAACCTAACACTTAACCCTAACCCTGTACCAAACCCTAACCCCTAATCTTAACCCTAAACGTAAACCTCAACCCTAAACCAAAATGTAACCGTTAAACCTAAGAGTAACCTTTAACCCTAACCCTATTCCCTAACCCTAAGCCCTCACCCTAACACTAAACTTCATCCTTACCCCTAACCATAATCCGAACCCTAAATCTAATTCTCAGACTTTCTTGCTTCCTTAGAGTTTAGAAAGCCTGCAATCCTCCCATGCCATGCGTGAAAGGAGGCTGTACCACTGTGTCCTGCATGAAACCCACGGGCCCATACCCAGAGTATGATAGAGTGGGTTCCCGGGTACAATCCCAGCCCCCTAAACTCCCCCCGCCCGCCTAATGCAGACAGGGCCCGTGCGCTAAGCATAAACAATACCTTTAACAGATAACCCTAACCCTGAACATAACACCCAACCCTGTTCCTATTTCTCCCCTTAACACGTAAACCTCACCGTGCGCCTAACTTTAACCTCTTATCCTAACGTTAATGCATAACCCATTTCCTGAGAACAACCCCTATCCCATAATTCTAACCCTATCTCCTAGTCATCACTGTGACACCTAATCCCTAACCCTAATTCTAAACCGCTAACCCTACCCGTAACCCTACCTACAACCCTAACACTGACAGTAACCCTTACTTCTAACCCCAACGCTATGCCTAACAAAAACCCTAACCCTTGACCCTAACCCTTCACACTAACCCCTAAGCCATACCCTAACCCTTAACCCTAATCCTAATCCTAACCATTAAACCTAACCCTACCTCTTAAAGCTAACCCTAAACCTTACCCTCACGACTAGACCTAACCCTGACACTAACCTAACACCTAACCCTAACCAGAACCCCTAAAGCTAACCCTGAACCCTATCCCTAATCCTAGCAGTAAACTTTAACCCTAAACGTAAGCCCAAACCGTAACCGTAATCCTATCCTTTTACCCTAAAAGTAACCCCTAAACCTAACCCCTATACCTCACCCTAATTCTAACCCCAATCCTAATTCTAACCATACCCCTTCATAAAACACTAACTCCTAACCGCTAACCGGAACACTAACCAAAAACCCTAATCACTAATCCCTAACCCTAACGCTTAACCTTTACCCCAACCGTTAACCCTAATCCTAAATCTTAACACCACCCTAACCTTAACCTTTAACTCTAACCCTAACCTTTAACCCTACAGTAAGGAAGACCCTTAATGCTAAGGGGATCCTTTATCCCTAACCTAACACTACAGCTAAAAATAACCCTAACCTTGGATCCTTAAACCTAACCCCTAACACTTACTTTAACCCCAAACCCTAACCCTAATCCTAAGCATTAAACCTAACCCTATCTCTTAACCCTAACGCTAGCCCTTACCCTAACGCCTAGATCTAACACTAAATCTAACCTACAGCCTAATCCTAAGGTTATGCCCTAATGCTAACACTAACCCATAACCCTAAACCGATGCGTAACCCTTAACACCAACCCTATCCGTGAACCTTAACCCTGACCCTAACCATTACCCGCACCCAAGCATTTAACCCTGATTCTAACCCTAATCCTTAATGATAAACCTAACACTAAACCCTAACCCTAAGCCCAACACTTAACCCTAATCCTATCCCTTAACCCTAACCCTAACCCTAATGGTACCCCCTAAACGTAACCCTAACCGTGACCAGTAAACCTAACCCTAACCTCTAACACAAACCATAGCAAATAACTCTAACCCTAAAACTAACCCTAAACCTAACCCTAACCCTAAACCCTAACTCTTAACCTTAACCCTAAGCGTTAACTCTCACGCTAACCTTTAATCCTAACCCTAATCCTAATCTTCAACCCTAAACGTAACACTTAACCCTAACCCTGTACCAAACCCTAAGCCCTCATCTTAACCCTAACCGTAAACCTCAACCCTAAACCAAAGTGTAACCGTTAAACCTAAGAGTAACCTTTAACCCTAACCCTAATCCCTAACCCTAAGCCCTCACCCTAACACTAAACTTCATCCTTAACCCTAACCAGAATCCTAACCCTAAATCTAATTCTCAGACTTCTTGCTTTCTTAGAGTTTAGAAAGCCTGCAATCCTCCCATGCCATGCGTGAAAGGAGGCTCTACCACTGTGTCCTGCATGAAACCCACGGGCCCATACCCAGAGTATGATAGAGTGGGTTCCCGGGTACAATCCCAGCCCCCTAAACTCCCCCCGCCCGCCTAATGCAGACAGGGCCGTGCGCTAAGCATAAACAATACCTTTAACAGATAACCCTAACCCTGAACATAACACCCAACCCTGTTCCTATTTCTCCCCTTAACACGTAAACCTCACCGTGCGCCTAACTTTAACCTCTTATCCTAACGTTAATGCATAACCCATTTCCTGAGAACAACCCCTATCCCATAATTCTAACCCTATCTCCTAGTCATCACTGTGACACCTAATCCCTAACCCTAATTCTAAACCGCTAACCCTAACCGTAACCCTACCTACAACCCTAACACTGACAGTAACCCATACTTCTAACCCCAACGCTATGCCTAACAAAAACCCTAACCCTTGACCCTAACCCTTCAACCTAACCCCTAAGCCTTACCCTAACCCTTAACCCTTATCCTAATCCTAACCATTAAACCTAACCCTAGCTCTTAAAGCTAACCCTAAACCTTACCCTCACGACTAGACCTAACCCTGACACTAACCTAATACCTAACCCTAACCAGAACCCCTAAACCTAACCCTGAACCCTATCCCTAACCCTAGCAGTAAACTTTAACCCTAAACCTAAGCCCAACCCGTAACCCTAATCCTATCCTTTTACCCTAAAACTAACCCCTAAACCTAACCCCTATACCTCACCCTAACTCTAACCCCAATCCTAATTCTAACCATACCCCTTCATAAAACACTAAGTCCTAACCGCTAACCCTAACACTAACCAAAAACCCTAATCACTAATCCCTAACCCTAACGCTTAACTTTTACCCTAACCGTTAACCCTCACCCTAAATCTGAACACTGACCCTAACCTTAACCTTTAACTCTAAGCCTAACCCTTAACCCTACAGGAAGGAAGACCCTTAATGCTAATGGGATCCCTTATCCCTAACCCTAACACTACAGCTAAAAATAACCCTAACCTTGGATCCTTAAACCTAACCCCTAACACTTACTTTAACCCCAAACCCTAACCCTAATCCTAAGTATTAAACCTAACCCTATCTCTTAAACCTAAAGCTAGCCCTTACCCTAACGCCTAGTTCTAACCCTAAGTCTAACCTACCGCCTAATCCTAACCTTAAGCCCTAATGCTAACACTAACCCTGAACCCTAAACCTACCCGTAACCCTTAACACTAACCCTATACGTGAACCTAAACCCTGACCCTAAACATTACCCGCACCAAAGCATTTAACCCTGACCCTAACCCTAATCCTTAATGCTAACCTTAACACTAAACCCTAACCCTAAGCCCAACACTTAACCCTAATCCTATCCCTTAACCCTAACCCTAACCCTAACCCTAATGCTAACCCCTAAACGTAACCCTAACCATGACCAGTAAACCTAACCCTAACCTCTAACACAAACCATAGCACATAACTCTAACCCTAAAACTAACCCTAACCCTAACAATAAACCCTAACCCTTAACCTTAACCATAAGCGTTAACTCTCACGCTAACCTTTAATCCTAAACCTAATCCTAATCTTCAACCCTAAACCTAACACTTAACCCTAACCCTGTACCAAACCCTAACCCCTCATCTTAACCCTAACCGTAAACCTCAACCCTAAACCAAAGTGTAACCGTTAAACCTAAGAGTAACTTTTAACCCTAACCCTAATCCCTAACCCTAAGCCCTCACCCTAACACTAAACTTCATCCTTAACCCTAACCAGAATCCTAACCCTAAATCTAATTCTCAGACTTCTTGCTTCCTTAGAGTTTAGAAAGCCTGCCATCCTCCCATGCCATGCGTGAAAGGAGGCTCTACCACTGTGTCCTGCATCAAACCCACGGGCCCATACCCAGAGTATGATAGAGTGTGTTCCCGGGTACAATCCCAGCCCCCTAAACTCCCCCCATCCGCCTAATGCAGACAGGGCCCGTGCGCTAAGCATAAACAATACCTTTAACAGATAACCCTAACCCTGAACATAACACCCAACCCTGTTCCTATTTCTCCCCTTAAGACGTAAACCTCACCGTGCGCCTAACTTTAACCTCTTATCCTAACGTTAATGCATAACCCATTTCCTGAGAACAACCCCTATCCCATAATTCTAACCCTATCTCCTAGTCATCACTGTGACACCTAATCCCTAACCCTAATTCTAAACCGCTAACCCTAACCGTAAGCCTACCTACAACCCTAACACTGACAGTAACCCTTACTTCTAACCCCAACGCTATGCCTAACAAAAACCCTAACCCTTGACCCTAACTCTTCACCCTAACCCCTAAGCCTTACCCTAACCCTTAACCCTAATCCTAATCCTAACCATTAAACCTAACCCTAGCTCTTAAAGCTAACCCTAAACCTTACCCTCACGACTAGACCTAACCCTGACACTAACCTAACACCTAACCCTAACCAGAACCCCTAAACCTAACCCTGAACCCTATCCCTAACCCTAGCAGTAAACTTTAACCCTAAACCTAAGCCCAACCCGTAACCCTAATCCTATCCTTTTACCCTTAAACTAACCCCTAAACCTAACCCCTATACCTCACCCTAACTCTAACACCAATCCTAAATCTAACCATACCCCTTCATAAAACACTAACTCCTAACCGCTAACCCTAACAATAACCAAAAACCCTAATCACTAATCCCTAACCCTAACGCTTAACCTTTACCCTGACCGTTAACCCTCACCCTAAATCTTAACACTGACCCTAACCTTAACCTTTAACTCTAAGCCTAACCCTTAACCCTACAGGAAGGAAGACCCTTAATGCTAATGGGATCCCTTATCCCTAACCCTAACACTACAGCTAAAAATAACCCTAACCTTGGATCCTTAAACCTAACCCCTAACACTTACTTTAACCCCAAACCCTAACCCTAATCCTAAGCATTAAACCTAACCCTATCTCTTAACCCTAACGCTAGCCCTTACCCTAACGCCTAGATCTAACCCTAAATCTAACCTACCGCATAATCCAAACCTTAAGCCCTAATGCTAACACTAACCCTGAACCCTAAACCTACCCGTAACCCTTAAAACTAACCCTATCCGTGAACCTTCACCCTGACCCTAACCATTACCCGCACCCAAGCATTTAACCCTGACCCTAACCCTAATCCTTAATGCTAACCCTAACACTAAACCCTAACCCTAAGCCCAACACTTAACCCTAATCCTATCCCTTAACCCTAACCCTAACCCTAATGCTAACCCCTAAACGTAACCCTAACTGTGACCAGTAAACCTAACCCTAACCTCAAACACAAACCATAGCACATAACTCTAACCCTAAAACTAACCCTAACCCTAACCCTAACCCTAAACCCTAACTCTTAACCTTAACCCTAAGCGTTAACTCTCACGCTAACCTTTAATCCTAACCCTAATCCTAATCTTCAACCCTAAACCTAACACTTAACCCTAACCCTGTACCAAACCCTTACCCCTCATCTTAACCCTAATCGTAAACCTCAACCCTAAACCAAAGTGTAACCGTTAAACCTAAGAGTAACCTTTAACCCTAAACCTAATCCCTAACCCTAAGCCCTCACCCTAACACTAAACTTCATCCTTAACCCTAACCAGAATCCTAACCCTAAATCTAATTCTCAGACTTCTTGCTTTCTTAGAGTTTAGAAAGCCTGCAATCCTCCCATGCCATGCGTGAAAGGAGGCTCTACCACTGTGTCCTGCATGAAACCCACTGGCCCATACCCAGAGTATGATAGAGTGGGTTCCCTGGTACAATCCCAGCCCCCTAAACTCCCCCCGCTGCCTAATGCAGACAGGGCCCGTGCGCTTAGCATAAACAATACCTTTAACAGATAACCCTAACCCTGAACATAACACCCAACCCTGTTCCTATTTCTCCCCTTAACACGTAAACCTCACCGTGCGCCTAACTTTAACCTCTTATCCTAACGTTAATGCATAACCCATTTCCTGAGAACAACCCCTATCCCATAATTCTAACCCTATCTCCTAGTCATCACTGTGACACCTAATCCCTAACCCTAATTCTAAACCGCTAACCCTAACCGGAACCCTACCTACAACCCTAACACTGACAGTAACCCTTACTTCTAACCCCAACGCTATGCCTAACAGAAACCCTAACCCTTGACCCTAACCCTTCACCCTAACCCCTAAGCCTTACCCTAACCCTTAACCCTAATCCTAATCCTAATCATTAAACCTAACCCTAGCTCTTAAAGCTAACCCTAAACCTTACCCTCACGACTAGACCTAACCCTGACACTAACCTAACACCTAACCCTAACCAGAACCCCTAAAACTAACCCTGAACCCTATCCCTAACCCCAGCAGTAAACTTTAACCCTAAACCTAAGCCCAACCCGTAACCCTAATCCTATCCTTTTACCCTAAAACTAACCCCTAAACCTAACCCCTATACCTCACCCTAACTCTAAACCCAATCCTAATTCTAACCATACCCCTTCATAAAACACTAACTCCTAACCGCTAACCCGAACACTAACCAAAAACCCTAATCACTAATCCCTAACCCTATTGCTTAACCTTTACCCTAACCTTTAACCCTCACCCTAAATCTTAACACTGACCCTAACCTTAACCTTTAACTCTAAGCCTAACCCTTAACCCTACAGTAAGGAAGACCCTAATGCTAATGGGATCCCTTATCCCTAACCCTAACACTACAGCTAAAAATAACCCTAACCTTGGATCCTTAAACCTAACCCCTAACACTTACTTTAACCCCAAACCCTAACCCTAATCCTAAGCATTAAACCTAACCCTATCTCTTACCCTAACGCTAGCCCTTACCCTAACGCCTAGATCTAACCCTAAATCTAACCTACCGCCTAATCCTAACCTTAAGCCCTAATGCTAACACTAACCCTGAACCCTAAACCTACGCGTAACACTTAACACTAACCCTATCCGTGAACCTTAACCCTGACCCTAACCATTACCCGCAACCAAGCATTTAACCCTGACCCTAACCCTATTCCTTAATGATAAACCTAACACTAAACCCTAACCCTAAGCCCAACACTTAACCCTAATCCTATCCCTTAACCCTAACCCTAACCCTAATGCTACCCCCTAAACGTAACCCTAACCGTGACCAGTAAACCTAACCCTAACCTCTAACACAAACCATAGCACAGAACTGTAAACCTAAAACTAACCCTAACCCTAACCCTAACCCTAAACCCTAACTCTTAACCTTAACACTAAGCGTTAACTCTCACGCTAACCTTTAATCCTAACCCTAATCCTAATCTTCAACCCTAAACCTAACACTTAACCCTAACCCTGTACCAAACCCTAACCCCTCATCTTAACCCTAATCGTAAACCTCAACCCTAAACCAAAGTGTAACCGTTAAACCTAAGAGTAACCTTTAACCCTAACCCTAATCCCTAACCCTAAGCCCTCACCCTAACACTAAACTTCATCCTTAACCCTAACCAGAATCCTAACCCTAAATCTAATTCTCAGACTTCTTGCTTTCTTAGAGTTTAGAAAGCCTGCAATCCTCCCATGCCATGCGTGAAAGGAGGCTCTACCAGGCTCCCTGGACGGCCCCCTCCCCTGGTCCACAGACCTTATATAGGGTCCCCACCCATGTCTAAATATTGACTACTTCTCCAGAAGCGAGAGTGTGGAGCCTGGTCCCCGGGGACATTGGGCCAAGGCAGACTTTAGCCTGTGGGAGTTGTGGCAAATGGGTCGCTGAGCGAGTGAGGGCACCATCCACTCCCCACAACTAGTATTTTTCCTGCAGATAGAGACAGAAACCACCCCTATAGAGGAAGAACCAAAGGGAAACAAACAAACAAAGAGAATTTTGGCCCACTACTAGTGTGGACCCTGCCTGCCCTCTGAAAGACTACAACACAGTGTCCTAACTCACCAAAGCAGTCTTGGATCATTCCAATCCTCTAGGATTGGACCCATCAGAAGCAGTCCCCCAACTGAAATAGAAAAATTTCTAAACAATTCACAACAGTCTTCCCCTCTTGCCAAAGGAAGCAATATACCTAGACTACCCCACAGCCTAAGAATAGAGCACAGAGAGTGCTGTTAACCAGACTAAATCTATAAGTAAAGATCCAACGATTAATCTAGATGGGAAGGGCCCAGAGAAAAAACACAGGAAGCACAAAGAATCAAACAGAAAGCCTACCCCCAAAGAGAAATACCGGCTCTCAACCATTTGACACAAACCAGACTCAAAACACCAACATGTCACAGGAAGAATTCCAATTATGGATCATAAACAAGCTAAATAATATACAAGAATCAATGGACAGACAACACAAGGAGAATGCAAAAAAAATTCAGGATTTGGAGGAAAAATTCACTAAAGAAATTGAAATATTGAAGAAAAACCAAACTGAACTCCTAGAAATGAAGAATTCACTCAGAGAGCTACAAAACACTATGGAAAGTCTCAAAAGCAGGGTAGATCAAACAGAGGAAAGAATTTCAGAAATTGAAGATAACTCCTTTCAACTAAATAAGTCAGTCACAGAGATAGATCAAAAAAGTAAGAGAAATGATCTGAGTCTTCAAGAAATGTGAGATTATGTGAAGAAACCTAACTTGAGAGTTATTGGCATCCCTGAGGGTGAAGAAGACAATAAGCAAGGGTTGGACAAGCTATTTGAAGACATAATCGAGGAAAATTTTCCAGGCCTTGCCAATACTCTAGACATACAGATTCAAGAAGCTCAAAGGACCCCTGGGAGATTCATAGCAAATAGGAAAACACCACGCCACGTAGTCATCAGGCTGACCAAAATATCCACTAAAGAGTCCCTTCTCCGAGCTGTAAGGAGAAAGAAACAGGTAACTTACAAAGGAAAACCCATCAGAATTACGCCAGATTTCTCAGCTGAAACCTTACAAGCAAGAAGAGGTTGGGGCCCCATTTTCACGCTTCTGAAACAGAATAATGCCCAGCCTAGAATCTTGTACCCAGCTAAGCTAAGTTTTCTATACGAAGGAGAAATCAAGACATTCTCAGATAAACAAAGGTTGAGGGAATTCACCAAGACAAGACCAGCCCTGCAAGAAGTACTCAAAAGAGAGTTACACACGGACCAGCACAAGAAAGATCCACGAATGTAAAACTACTCAAGAGCTAAAGATCAAATTCCAGATACCACAATGGCTCAGGAGAGAAAACATTGCAATGAAGTTCTACCCAACAAGCTGAACAAAAAACCGTCTCACTTATCAGTTTTCTCAATAAATGTGAATGGCTTGAATTCCCCGCTCAAGAGACATAGACTGTCCCAATGGATAAAAAAGCACAAGCCAAGTGTCTGCTGTCTCCAAGAAACCCACCTAACGAGCAAAGATGCATTTAGACTGAAAGTAAAAGGATGGAAATCGGTATTTCAAGCAAACGGTAACGAAAAGAAAGCTGGTGTGGCAATCTTAATTTCCAATAACTTAGCTTTCAAACCAACAAAAATAATAAAAGACAAAAATGGCTACTACATACTGGTCAAGGGCACAATTCAACAAGAACCCATGACTATACTCAATATATATGCACCCAACCTAGGTGCACCTAGATTCATAAAGCAAACCCTACTAGATCTGAACCAGATGATAGATAATAGTACTGTAATAGCTGGAGACTTTAACACCCCACTGACAGTACAGGACAGATCCTCTAAACAGAAAATAAACAAAGACATAATGGACCTAAATAGAATGCTAGAACAAATGGGCATGGCTGACATCTATAGGACATTCTACCCAAAGTCCACAGAATATACATTCTTCTCATCAGCTCACGGGACATTCTCTAAGATTGACCATGTCCTAGGACATAAATCATGTCTTCAAAAATTCAAAAAAATAGAAATTATACCATGCATCTTCTCAGATCACAGCGGAATAAAAGTAACAATGATCACAAACAGAAACCCTCACTCTTACTCAAAGTCATGGAAGCTAAATAACCTTCTCCTGAATAATTATTCTATAAAAGAAGAAATCAAGATGGAAATCAAAAATTTCTTTGAATTAAATGACAATGGAGATACAACTTATCAAAATCTATGGGATGCAGCTAAAGCAGTCCTGAGAGGAAAATTCATATCCATAAATGCCTATATCAAAAAGACAGAAAACATGCAAATAGACAACCTAACGAATAGACTCAAAGAGCTGGAGAAAGAAGAACAGAACGATCCCAAACCCAGCAGAAGGCGAGAAATTACTAAGATCAAATCAGAACTAAATGAAAAGGACAACAAAGAAACTATAAGGGAAATTAATAAAACAAAAAGTTGGTTCTTTGAAAAGATAAACAAAATAGACACACCTCTGGCTAGACTAACCAAGAGCACAAAAGTAAAATCTCTAATAACCTCCATTAGGAACATGAAAGGAGAAATCACAACCGATGCTACAGAGATACAAGATATCATCTATGAATTCTACAAAAATCTTTATGCACACAAACTGGAGAACGTGGAGGAAATGGACAAATTTTTAGAGACACATAGTCTTCCCAGGCTCAACCAGGAAGAAATAGAGTACCTGAACAGACCAATATCAAGAACTGAAATCGAAACAGCAATAAAAAACCTTCCCAAAAAGAAAAGCCCTGGTCCAGATGGGTTCACACCTGAATTTTACCATACATACAAAGAAGAACTGGTGCCCATCCTACATAAACTATTCTCCAATATTGAGAAGGATGGAGTTCTCCCCAACACGTTCTACCAAGCCAATATAACATTAATACCAAAGCCTGGAAAGGACTCAACAAAAATAGAGAACTACAGACCAATTTCCCTCATGAATATAGATGCAAAAATTTTCAATAAAATACTAGCAAATCGAATCCAAGTACTTATCAAAAAAGTAATCCACCACGACCAAGTGGGCTTCATCCCCGAGATGCAGGGGTGGTTCAACATACGTAAATCTATAAATGTAATTCACCACATAAATAGAAGCAAAAACAAAAATCATATGATACTCTCATTAGATGCAGAAAAAGCATTTGACAAAATTCAACACCCTTTTATGATAAAAACGCTTAACAAAATAGGCATTGATGGAACCTACCTAAAAATGATACAAGCCATATATGACAAACCCACAGCCAACATCATACTGAATGGGGAAAAACTGAAAGCACTCCCACTTAGAACTGGAACCAGACAGGGCTGCCCATTGTCTCCATTACTTTTCAACATAGTATTGGAAGTCCTTGCGAGAGCTATCAGGCAAGAGAGCAGAATCAAGGGAGTCCAAATAGGGAAGGAAGAGATCAAACTCTCACTTTTTGCTGATGATATGATGTTATATCTGGAAAACCCCCAGGATTCAACCAAGAGACTCCTGGAATTGATTAACGAATACAGCAAAGTCTCAGGCTACAAAATTAATATACACAAATCAGAGGCATTTATATATGCCAATAACAGTCAATCGGAAAACCAAATTAAAGACTCAATACCCTTCAAAATAGCAACAAAGAAAATAAAATATCTAGGTATATATCTAACTAAAGAGGTGAAGGACCTCTATAAGGAAAACTATGAAACACTGAGAAAAGAAATAGCAGAACTTGCAAATAGATGGAAAAATATACCATGCTCGTGGATCGGAAGAATCAACATTGTTAAAATGTCTATACTACCCAAAGTGATCTACAAATTCAATGCAATCCCTATTAAATTACCAACATCATTCTTTACAGACATAGAGAAAATAATTATACACTTTGTATGGAATCAAAGAAGACCCCGTATAGCAAAAGCAATTTTAAGCAATAAAAACAAAATGGGAGGTATTAATTTGCCAGACCTCAAACTATACTACAAGGCCGTGGTTCTTAAAACAGCCTGGTATTGGCACAAGTGCAGGGACACAGACCAGTGGAACACAACAGAAAATCCAAATATAGAACCATCCTCATATAGTCACCTAATTTTTGACAAAGCGGGAAAGAATATACTCCGGGGACAAGAATCCCTATTCAACAAATGGTGCTGGGAGAATTGGTTAGCCACTTGCAGAAGACTGAAACAGGACCCACAGCTTTCACCTCTCACAAAAATCAAATCACGGTGGATAACAGACTTAAACCTTAGGCGTGATACAATCAGAATTCTAGAAGAAAATGTAGGAAAGACTCTTACAGACATTGGCCTAGGCAGAGAATTTATGAAGAAGACCCCCAAGGCAATCACAGCAGCAACAAAAATAAATGAATGGGACATGATTAAACTAAAAAGCTTCTGCACAGCCAAAGAAACAGTCCAGAGAATAAACAGATCACCTACGGAATGGGAAAAAATTTTTGCATACTACACATCAGATAAAGGACTGATAACAAGAATCTATTTAGAACTCAGGAAAATCAGCAAGAAAAAATCAAGCAACCCTATCAAAAAGTGGGCAAAGGACATGAATAGAAATTTTTCAAAAGAAGATATAAAAATGGCTAACAAACATATGAAAAAGTGTTCAACATCTCTAATCATCAGGGAAATGCAAATCAAAACCACAATGAGATATCACTTAACCCCAGTGAGAATGGCCTTTATCAAAAAAACCCAAAACAACACATGTTGGCGTGGGTGTGGAGAGACAGGAACACTAATACACTGCTGGTGGGACTGCAAACTAGTGCAACCCCTGTGGAAAGCATTATGGAGGTATCTTAAACAGATTCAAGTAGACCTGCCATTTGACCCAGCAATCCCATTACTGGGCATATACCCAAAGGAAAAAAGGTCATTCTGAAACAAAGGCACGTGTACCCAAATGTTTATAGCAGCACAATTTACAATAGCAAAGATGTGGAAACAACCCAAATGCCCATCAATACATGATTGGATTAGTAAACTGTGGTATATGTATACCATGGAATATTACTCAGCTATAAGGAATGATGAAGATACGACATCTCTATGGTTCTCCTGGAGAGAGTTGGAACCCATTATATTAAGTGAAGTATCCCAAGAATGGAAAAACAAGCATCACATGTACTCACCAGAAAATTGGTTTCCCTGATCATCACCTAAATACAAATCTGGGAATGACACCAATTGGACATCAGACTGAGGTGGGGGGTGGGGGAGGGGATGGGGGTATGCCTACACAATGAGTGCATTGCACACCGTTTGGGGAGTGGTAACACTTGAAGGTGCTGACTCGGGAAAGGGGGGGTGGGGAAAAAATATGAAACTATTGTTTTTAACTTGCACTGTTCACTTAATAACTTATCATGAATATTTCCCATATTATTTCATATCATTGTACAAGAAATAATGTATACATTATGAGGACATACTGTATCTAACAAGATATACTGTTAGACTCTTTGATTCTGTAAAACTAAATTGAAAAAAAATAAAATAAAATAAAGTAAACTGTGACGACAGCATCTAGGTTACTGAGAAGTTTCAAAAAGTCTTTGGAGATTACAGAAAGTAAATAAAATTTATAACAAAAAAAAAAAAAAAAAAAAGAAAGGAGGCTCTACCACTGTGTCCTGCATGAAACCCATGGGCCCATACCCAGAATATGATAGAGTGGGTTCCCGGGTACAATCCCAGCCCCCTAAACTCCCCCCGCCCGCCTAATGCAGACAGGGCACGTGCGCTAAGCATAAACAATACCTTTAACAGATAACCCTAACCCTGAACATAACACCCAACCCTGTTCCTATTTCTCCCCTTAACACGTAAACCTCACCGTGCGCCTAACTTTAACCTCTTATCCTAACGTTAATGCATAACCCATTTCCTGAGAACAACCCCTATCCCATAATTCTAAGCCTATCTCCTAGTCATCACTGTGACACCTAATCACTAACCCTAATTCTAAACCGCTAACCCTAACCGTAACCCTACCTACAACCCTAACACTGACAGTAACCCTTACTTCTAACCCCAACGCTATGCCTAACAAAAACCCTAACCCTTGACCCTAACCCTTCACCCTAACCCCTAAGCCTTACCTTAACCCTTAACCCTAATCCTAATCCTAACCATTAAACCTAACCCTAGCTCTTAAAGCTAACCCTAAACCTTACCCTCACGACTAGACCTAACCCTAACACTAACCTAACACCTAACCCTAACCAGAACCCCTAAAGCTAACCCTGAACCCTATCCCTAACCCTAGCATTAAACTTTAACCCTAAACCAAAGCCCAACCCGTAACCCTAATCCTATCCTTTTACCCTAAAACTAACCCCTAATCCTAACCCCTATACCTCACCCTAACTCTAACCCCAATCCTAATTCTAACCATACCCCTTCATAAAACACTAACTCCTAACCGCTAACCCTAACACTAACGAAAAACCCTAATCACTAATCCCTAACCCTAACGCTTAACCTTTACCCTAACCGTTAACCCTCACCCTAAATCTTAACACTGACCCTAACCTTAACCTTTAACTCTAAGCCTAACCCTTAACCCTACAGTAAGGAAGACCCTTAATGCTAATGGGATCCCTTATCCCTAACCCTAACACTACAGCTAAAAATAACCCTAACCTTGGATCCTTAAACCAAACCCCTAACACTTACTTTAACCCCAAACCCTAACCCTAATCCTAAGCATTAAACCTAACCCTATCTCTTAACCCTAACGCTAGCCCTTACCCTAACGCCTAGATCTAACCCTAAATCTAACCTACCGCCTAATCCTAACCTTAAGCCCTAATGCTAACACTAACCCTGAACCCTAAAGCTACCCGTAACCCTTAACACTAACCCTATCCGTGAACCTTAACCCTCACCCTAACCATTACACGCACCCAAGCATTTAACCCTGACCCTAACCCTAATCCTTAATGCTAACCCTAACACTAAACCCTAACCCTAAGCCCAACACTTATCCCTAATCCTATTCCTTAACCATAACCCTAACCCTAATGATACCCCCTAAACGTAACCCTAACCGTGACAAGTAAACGTAACCCTAACCTCTAACACAAACCATAGCACATAACTCTAACCCTAAAACTAACCCTAAACCTAACCGTAAAACCTAACTCTTAACCTTAACCCTAAGCGTTAACACTCACGCTAACCTTTAATCCTAACCCTAATCCTAATCTTCAATCCTAAACCTAACACTTAACCCTAACCCTGTACCAAACCCTAACCCCTCATCTTAACCCTAACCGTAAACCTCAACCCTAAACCAAAATGTAACCGTTAAACCTAAGAGTAACCTTTAACCCTAACCCTAATCCCTAACCCTAAGCCCTCACCCTAACACTAAACTTCATCCTTAACCCTAACCATAATCCTAACCCTAAATCTAATTCTCAGACTTCTTGCTTTCTTAGAGTTTAGAAAGCCTGCAATCCTCCCATGCCATGCGTGAAAGGAGGCTCTACCACTGTGTCCTGCATGAAACCCACGGGCCCATACCCAGAGTATGATAGAGTGGGTTCCCGGGTACAATCCCAGCCCCCTAAACTCCCCCCGCCCGCCTAATGCAGACAGGGCCCGTGCGCTAAGCATAAACAATACCTTTAACAGATAACCCTAACCCTGAACATAACACCCAACCCTGTTCCTATTTCTCCCCTTAACACGTAAACCTCACCGTGCGCCTAACTTTAACCTCTTATCCTAACGTTAATGCATAACCCATTTCCTGAGAACAACCCCTATCCCATAATTCTAACCCTATCTCCTAGTCATCACTGTGACACCTAATCCCTAACCCTAATTCTAAAGCGCTAACCCTAACCGTAACCCTACCTACAACCCTAACACTGACAGTAACCCTTACTTCTAACCCCAACGCTATGCCTAACAAAAACCCTAACCCTTGACCCTAACCCTTCACCCTAACCCATAAGCCTTACCCTAACGCTTAACCCTAATCCTAATCCTAACCATTAAACCTAACCCTAGCTATTAAAGCTAACCCTAAACCTTACCCTCACGAAAAGACCTAACCCTGACACTAACCTAACACTTAACCCTAACCAGAACCCCTAAAGCTAACCCTGAACCCTATCCCTAACCCTAGCAGTAAACTTTAACCCTAAACCTAAGCCCAACCCATAACCCTAATCCTATCCTTTTACCCTAAAACTAACCCCTAAACCTAACGCCTAAACCTCACCCTAACTCTAATCCCAATCCTAATTGTAACCATACCCCTTCATAAAACACTAACTCGTAACCGCTAACCCTAACACTAACCAAAAACCCTAATCACTAATCCCTAACCCTAACGCTTAACCTTTATCCTAACCGTTAACCCTCACCCGAAATCTTAACACTGACCCTAACCTTAACTTTTAACTCTAAGCCTAACCCTTAACCCTACAGTAAGGAAGACCCTTAATGCTAATAGGATCCCTTATCGTAACCCTAACACTACAGCTAAAAATAACCCTAACCTTGGATCCTTAAACCTAACCCCTAACACTTACTTTAACCCCAAACCCTAACCCTAATCCTAAGCATTAAACCTAACCCTATCTCTTAACCCTAACGCTAGCCCTTACCCTAACGCCTAGATCTAACCCTAAATCGAACCTACCGCCTAATCCTAACCTTAAGCCCTAATGCTAACACTAACCCTGAACCCTAAACCTACTCGTAACCCTTAACACTAACCCTATCCGTGAACCTTAACCCTGACTCTAACCAGTACCCGCACCCAAGCAATTAACCCTACCCTACCCCTAATCCTTAATGATAACCCTAACACTAAACCCCAAACCTAAGCCCAACACTTAACCCTAATCCTATCCCTTAACCCTAACCCTAATGATAACCTCTAAACGTAACCCTAACCGTCACCAGTAAACCTAACCCTAACCTCTAACACAAACCATACCACATAACTCTAACCCTAAAACTAACCCTAACCCTAAACCTAACCCTAAACCCTAACTCTTAACCTTAACCCTAAGCGTTAACTCTCATGCTAACGTTTAATCCTAACCCGAATCCTAATCTTCAACCCTAAACCTAAAACTTAACCCTAACCCTGTACCAAACCCTAACCCCTCATCTTAACCCTAACCGTAAACCTCAACCCTAAACCAAAGTGTAACCGTTAAACCTAAGAGTAACCTTTAACCCTAACCCTAATCCCTAACCCTAAGCCCTCACCCTAACACTAAAATTCATCCTTAACCCTAACCATAATCCTAACCCTAAATCTAATTCTCAGACTTCTTGCTTTCTTAGAGTTTAGAAAGCCTGCCATCCTCCCATGCCATGCGTGAAAGGAGGCTCTACCACTGTGTCCTGCATGAAACCCACGGGCCCATACCCAGAGTATGATAGAGTGGGTTCCCGGGAACAATCCCAGCCCCCTAAACTCCTCCCGCCCGCCTAATGCAGACAGGGCCCGTGCGCGAAGCATAAACAATACCTTTAACAGATAACCCTAACCCTGAACATAACACCCAACCCTGTTCCTATTTCTCCCCTTAACACGTAAACCTCACCGTGCGCCTAACTTTAACCTCTTATCCTAACGTTAATGCATAACCCATTTCCTGAGAACAACCCCTATCCCATAATTCTAACCCTATCTCCTAGTCATCACTGTGACACCTAATCCCTAACCCTCATTCTAAACTGCTAACCCTAACCGTAACCCTACCTACAACCCTAACACTGACAGTAACCCTTACTTCTAACCCCAACGCTATGCCTAACAAAAACCCTAACCCTTGACCCTAACCCTTCACCCTAACCCCTAAGCCTTACCCTAACCCTTAACCCTAATCCTAATCCTAACCATTAAACCTAACCCTAGCTCTTAAAGCTAACCCTAAACCTTACCCTCACGACTAGAACTAACCCTGACACTAACCTAACACCTAACCCTTACCAGAACCCCTAAAGCTAACCCTGAACCCTATTCCTAACCCCAGCAGTAAATTTTAACCCTAAACCTAAGCCCAACCCGTAACCCTAATCCTATCCTTTTACCCTAAAACTAACCCCTAAACCTAACCCCTATACCTCACCCTAACTCTAACCCCAATCCTAATTCTAACCATACCCCTTCATAAAACACTAACTCCTAACCGATAACCCTAACACTAACCAAATCCCTAATCACTAATCCCTAACCCTAACGCTTAACCTTTACCCTAACCGTTAACCCTCACCCTAAATCTTAACACTGACCCTAACCTTAACCTTTAACTCTAAGCCTAACCCTTAACCCTACAGTAAGGAAGACCCTTAATGCTAATGGGATCCCTTATCCCTAACCCTAACACTACAGCTAAAAATAACCCTAACCTTGGATCCTTAAACCTAACCCCTAACATTTACTTTAAACCCAAACCCTAACCCTAATCCTAAGCATTAAACCTAACCCTATCTCTTAACCCTAACGCTAGCCCTTACCCTAACGCCTAGATCTAACCCTAAATCTAACCTACCGCCTAATCCTAACCTTAAGCCCTAATGCTAACACTAACCCTGAACCCTAAACCTACTCGTAACCCTTAACACTAACTCTATCCGTGAACCTAAACCCTGACCCTAACCATTACCCGCACCCAAGCATTTAACCCTGACCCTAACCCTAATCCTTAATGCTAACCTTAACACTAAACCCTAACCCTAAGCCCAACACTTAACCCTAATCCTATCCCTTACCCCTAACCCTAACCCTAATGCTAACCCCTAAACGTAACCCTAACCGTGACCAGTAAACCTAACCCTAACCTCTAACACAAATCATAGCACATAACTCTAACCCTAAAACTAACCCTAACCCTAACCCTAAACCCTAACTCTTAACCTTAACCCTAAGCGTTAACTCTCACGCTAACCTTTAATCCTAACCCTAATCCTAATCTTCAACCCTAAACCTAACACTTAACCCTAACCCTGTACCAAACCCTAACCCCTCATCTTAACCCTAACCGTAAACCTCAACCCTAAACCAAAGTGTAACCGTTAAACCTAAGAGTAACCTTTAACCCTAACCCTAATCCCTAACTCTAAGCCCTCATCCTAACATTAAAATTCATCCTTAACCCTAACAATAATCCTAACCCTAAATCTAATTCTCAGACTTCTTGCTTTCTTAGAGTTTAGAAAGCCTGCAATCCTCCCATGCCATGCGTGAAAGGAGGCTCTACCACTGTGTCCTGCATGAAACCCACGGGCCCATACCCAGAGTATGATAGAGTGCGTTCCCGGGTACAATCCCAGCCCCCTAAACTCCCCCCACCCGCCTAATGCAGACAGGGCCCGTGCGCTAAGCATAAACAATACCTTTAACAGATAACCCTAACCCTGAACATAACACCCAACCCTGTTCCTATTTCTCCCCTTAACACGTAAACCTCACCGTGCGCCTAACTTTAACCTCTTATCCTAACGTTAATGCATAACCCATTTCCTGAGAACAACCCCTATCCCATAATTCTAACCCTATCTCCTAGTCATCACTGTGACACCTAATCCCTAACCCTAATTCTAAACCGCTAACCCTAACCGTAACCCTACCTACAACCCTAACACTGACAGTAACCCTTACTTCTAACCCCAATGCTATGCCTAACAAAAACCCTAACCCTTCACCCTAACCCCTAAGCCTTACCCTAATCCTTAACCCTAATCCTAATCCTAACCATTAAACCTAACCCTAGCTCTTAAAGCTAACCCTAAACCTTACCCTCACGACTAGACCTAACCCTGACACTAACCTAACACCTAACACTAACCAGAAACCCTAAAGCTAACCCTGAACCCTATCCCTAACCCCAGCAGTAAACTTTAACCCTAAACCTAAGCCCAACCCGTAACCCTAATCCTATCCTTTTACCCTAAAACTAACCCCTAAACCTAACCCCTATACCTCACCCTAACTCTAACCCCAATCCTAATTCTAACCATACCCCTTCATAAAACACTAACTCCTAACCGCTAACCCTAACACTAACCAAAAACCCTAATCACTAATCCCTAACCCTAACGCTTAACCTTTACACTAACAGTTAACCCTCACCCTAAATCTTAACACTGACCCTAACCTTAACCTTTAACTCTAAGCCTAACCCTTAACCCTACAGGAAGGAAGACCCTTAATGGTAAGGGGATCCATTATTCCTAACCCTAACACTACAGCTAAAAGTAACCCTAACCTTGGATCCTTAAACCTAAGCCCTAACACATACTTTAACCCCAAACCCTAACCCTAATCCTAAGCATTAAACCTAACCCTATCTCTTAACCCTAGCGCTAGCCCTTACCCTAAGGCCTAGATCTAACCCTAAATCTAACCTACCGCCTAATCCTAACCTTAAGCCCTAATGCTAACACAAACCTTGAACCCTAATCCTACCCGTAACCCTTAACACTAACCCTATCCGTGAACCTTAACCCTGACCCTAACCATTACCCGCACCCAAGCATTTAACCCTGACCCTACCCCTAATCCTTAATGATAAACCTAACACTAAACCTTAACCCTAAGCCCAACACTTAACCCTAATCCTATCCCTTAACCCTAACCCTAATCCTAATGCTACCCCCTAAACGTAACCCTAACCGTGACCAGTAAACCTAAACCTAACCTCTAACACAAACCATAGAACATAACTCTAAACCTAAAACTAACCCTAACCCTAACCTAACCCTAAACCCTAACTCTTAACCTTAACACTAAGCGTTAACTCTCACGCTAAAATTTAATCCTAACCCTAATCCTAATCTTCAACCCTAAACCTAACACTTAACCCTAACCCTGTACCAAACCCTAACCACTCACCTTAACCCTAACCGTAAACCTCAACCCTAAACCAAAGTGTAACCGTTAAACCTAAGAGTAACCTTTAACCCTAACCCTAATCCCTAACCCTAAGCCCTCACCCTAACACTAAACTTCATCCTTAACCCTAACCAGAATCCTAACCCTAAATCTAATTCTCAGACTTCTTGCTTTCTTAGAGTTTAGAAAGCCTGCAATCCTCCCATGCCATGCGTGAAAGGAGGCTCTACCACTGTGTCCTGCATGAAACCCACGGGCCCATACCCAGAGTATGATAGAGTGGGTTCCCGGGTACAATCCCAGCCCCCTAAACTCCCCCCGCCCGCCTAATGCAGACAGGGCCCGTGCGCTAAGCATAAACAATACCTTTAACAGATAACCCTAACGCTGAACATAACACCCACCCCTGTTCCTATTTCTCCCCTTAACACATAAACCTCACCGTCCACCTAACTTTAACCTCTTATCCTAAAGTTAATGCATAACCCTTTTCCTGAGAACAACCCCTATCCCATAATTCTAACCGTATCTCCTAGTCATCACTGTGACACCTAATCCCTAACCCTAATTCTAAACCGCTAACCCTAACCGGAACCCTACCTACAACCCTAACACTGACAGTAACCCTTACTTCTAACCCCAACGCTATGCCTAACAAAAACCCTAACCCTTGACCCTAACCCTTCACCCTAACCCCTAAGCCTTACCCTAACCCTTAACCCTAATCCTAATCCTAACCATTAAACCTAACCCTAGCTCTTAAAGCTAACCCTAAACCTTACCCTAACGACTAGACCTAACCCTGACACTAACTTAACACCTAACCCTAAACAGAACCCCTAAAGCTAACCCTGAACCCTATCCCTAACCCTAGCAGTAAACTTTAACCCTAAACCTAAGCCCAACCCGTAACCCTAATCCTATCCTTTTACCTTAAAACTAACCCCTAATCCTAACCCCTATACCTCACCCTAACTCTAACCCCAATCCTAATTCTAACCGTACCCCTTCATAAAACATTAACTCCTAACCGCTAACCCTAACACTAACCAAAAACCCTAATCACTAATCCCTAACCCTAACCCTTAAACTTTACCCTAACAGTTAACCCTCACCCTAAATCTTAACACTGACCCTAACCTTAACCTTTAACTCTAAGCCTAACCCTTAACCCTACAGTAAGGAAGACCCTTAATGCTAATGGGATCCCTTATCCCTAACCCTAACACTACAGCTAAAAATAACCCTAACCTTGGATCCTTAAACCTAACCCCTAAAATTTACTTTAACCCCAAACTCTAACCCTAATCCTAAGCATTAAACCTAACCCTATCTCTTAACCCTAACGCTAGCCCTTACCCTAACGCCTAGATCTAACCCTAAATCTAACCTACCGCCTAATCCTAACCTTAAGCCCTAATGCTAACACTAACCCTGAACCGTAAACCTACCCGTAACCCTTAACACTACCCCTATCCGTGAATCTTAACCCTGACCCTGACCATTACCCGCACCCAAGCATTTAACCCTGATTCTAACACTAATCCTTAATGATAAACCTAACCCTAAACCCTAACCCTAAGCCCAACACTTAACCCTAATCCTATCCCTTAACCCTAACCCTAACTCTAATGTACCCCCTAAACGTAACCCTAACCGTGACCAGTAAACCTAAACCTAACCTCTAACACAAAACATAGCACATAACTCTAACCCTAAAACTAACCCTAACCCTAACCCTAACCCTAAAACCTAACTCTTAAGCTTAACCCTAAGCGTTAACTCTCAAGCTAACCTTTAATCCTAACCCTAATCCTAATCTTCAACCCTAAACCTAACACTTAACCCTAACCCTGTACCAAACCCTAACCCCTCATCTTAACCCTAACCGTAAACCTCAACCCTAAACCAAAGTGTAACCGTTAAACCTCAGAGTAACCTTTAACCCTAACCCTAATCCCTAACCCTAAGCCCTCACTCTAACACTAAACTTCATCCTTAACCCTAACCATAATCCTAACCTTAAATCTAATTCTCAGACTTCTTGCCCTCTTAGAGTTTAGAAAGCCTGCAATCCTCCCATGCCATGCGTGAAAGGAGGCTCTACCACTGTGTCCTGCATGAAACTCACGGGCCCATACCCAGAGTATGATAGAGTGGGTTCCCGGGTACAATACCAGCCCCCTAAACTCCCCCCGCCCGCCTAATGCAGACAGGGCCCGTGCGCTAAGCATAAACAATACCTTTAACAGATAACCCTAACCCTGAACATAACACCCAACCCTGTTCCTATTTCTCCCCTTAACACGTAAACCTCACCGTGCGCCTAACTTTACCCTCTTATCCTAACGTTAATGCATAACCCATTTCCTGAGAACAACCCCTATCCCATAATTCTAACCCTATCTCCTAGTAATCACTGTGACACCTAATCCCTAACCCTAATTCTAAACCGCTAACCCTAACCGTAACCCTACCTACAACCCTAACACTGACAGTAACCCTTACTTCTAACCCCAACGCTATGCCTAACAAAAACCCTAACCCTTGACCCTAACCCTTCACCCTAACCCCTAAGCCTTACCCTAACCCTTAACCCTAATCCTAATCCTAACCATTAAACCTAACCCTAGCTCTTAAAGCTAACCCTAAACCTTACCCTCACGACTAGACCTAACCCTGACACTAACCTAACACCTAACCCTAACCATAACCCCTAAAGCTAACCCTGAAGCCTATCCCTAACCCTAGCAGTAAACTTTAACCCTAAACTTAAGCCCAACCCGTAACCCTAATCCTGTCCTTTTACCCTAAAACTAACCCCTAAACCTAACCCCTATAGCTCACCCTAACTCTAACCCCAATCCTAATTCTAACCATACCCCTTCATAAAACACTAACTCCTAACCGCTAACCCAAACTCTAACCAAAAACCCAATCACTAATCCCTAACCCTAACGCTTAACCTTTACCCTAACCGTTAACCCTCACCCTAAATCTTAACACTGACCCTAACCTTAACCTTTAACTCTAAGCCTAACCCTTAACCCTACAGTAAGGAAGACCCTTAATGCTAATGGGATCCCTTATCCCTAACCCTAACACTATAGCTAAGAATAACCCTAACCTTGGATCCTTAAACCTAACCCCTAACACTTACTTTAACCCCAAACCCTAACCCTAATCCTAAGCATTAAACCTAACCCTATCTCTTAACCCTAACGCTAGCCCTTACCCTAACGCCTAGATCTAACCCTAAATCTAACCTACCGCCTAATCTTAACCTTAAGCCCTGATGCTAACTCTAACCCTGAACCCTAAACCTACACGTAACCCTTAACACTAACCCTATCCGTGAACCTTAACCCGGACCCTAACCATTACCCGCACCCAAACATTGAACCCTGACCCTAACCCTAATCCTTAATGCTAACCCTAACACTAAACCCTAACCCTAAGCCCAACACTTAACCCTAATCCTATCCCTTAACCCTAACCCTAACCCTAATGCTACCTCCTAAACTTAACCCTAACCGTGACCAGTATACCTAACTCTAACCTCTAACACGAACCATTGCACATAACTCTAATCCTAAAACTAACCCTAACCCTAAACTTAATCCTAAACCCTAACTCTTAACCTTAACCCTAAGCATTAACTCTCACGCTAACCTTTAATCCTAACCCCAATTCTAATCTTCAACCCTAAACCTAACACTTAACCCTAACCCTGTACCAAACCCTAACCCCTAACCTTAATCCTAACTGTAAACCTCAACCCTAAACCAAAGTGTAACCGTTAAACCTAACAGTAACCTTTAAACCTAACCCTAATCCCTAACCCTAAGCCCTCACCCTAACACTAAACTTCATCCTTAACCCTAACCAGAATCCTAACCCTAAAACTAATTCTCAGACTTCTTGCCCTCTAAGAGTTTAGAAAGCCTGCAATCCTCCCATGCCATGCGTGAAAGGAGGCTCTACCACTGTGTCCTGCATGAAACCCTCGGGCCCATACCCAGAGTATGATAGAGTGGGTTCCCGGGTACAATCCCAGCCCCCTAAACTCCCCCCGCCCGCCTAATGCAGACAGGGCCCGTGCGCTAAGCATAAACAATACCTTTAACAGATAACCCTAACCCTGAACATAACACCCAACCCTGTTCCTATTTCTCCCCTTAACACATAAACCTCACCGTGCGCCTAACTTTAACCTCTTATCCTAACGTTAATGCATAACCCATTTCCTGAGAACAACCCCTATCCCATAATTCTAACCCTATCTCCTAGTCATCACTGTGACACCTAATCCCTAACCCTAATTCTAAACCGCTAACCCTAACCGGAACCCTACCTACAACCCTAACACTGACAGAAACCCTTACTTCTAACCCCAACGCTATGCCTAACAAAAACCCTAACCCTTGACCCTGACCCTTCACCCTAACCCCTAAGACTTACCCTAACCCTTAACCCTAATCCTAATCCTAACCATTAAACCTAACCCTAGCTCTTAAAGCTAACCCTAAACCTTACCCTCACGACTAGACCTAACCCTGACACTAACCTAACACCTAACCCTAACCAGAACCCCTAAAGCTAAGCCTGAACCCTATCCCTAACCCTAGCAGTAAACTTTATCCCTAAACCTAAGCCCAACCCGTAACCCTAATCCTATCCTTTTACCCTAAAACTAACCCCTAAACCTAACCCCTAAACCTCACCCTAACTCTAACCCCAATCCTAATTCTAACCATACCCCTCCATAAAACACTAACTCCTAACCGCTAACCCTAACATTAACCAAAAACCCTAATCACTAATCCCTAACCCTAACTCTTAAGCTTTACCCTAACCGTTAACCCTCACCATAAATCTTAACACTGACCCTAACCTTAACCTTTAACTCTAAGCCTAACCCTTAACCCTACAGTAAGGAAGACCCTTAATGCTACTGGGATCCCTTATCCCTAACCCTAACACTACAGCTAAAAATAACCCTAACCTTGGATCCTTAAACCTAACCCCTAACACTTACTTTAACCCCAAACCCTAACCCTAATCCTAAGCATTAAACCTAACCCTATCTCTTAACCCTAACGCTAGCCCTTACCCTAACGCCTAGATCTAACCCTAAATCTAACCTACCGCCTAATCCTAACCTTAAGACCTAATGCTAACACTAACCCTGAACCCTAAACCTACCCGTAACCCTTAACACTAACCCTATCCGTGAACCTTAACCCTGACCCTAACCATTACCCGCACCCAAGCATTTAACCCTGACACTAACCCTAATCCTTAATGCTAACCTTAACACTAAACCCTAACCCTAAGCCCAACACTTAACCCTAATCCTATCCCTTAACCCTAATCCTAACCCTAACCCTAATGCTACCCCCTAAACATAACCCTAACCGTGACCAGTAAACCTAACCCTAACCTCTAACACAAACCATAGCACATAACTCTAACCCTAAAACTAACCCTAACCCTAGCTCTTAAAGCTAACCCTAAACCTTACGCTCACGACTAGACCTAACCCTGACACTAACCTAACACCTAACCCTAACCAGAACACCTAAAGCTAACCCTGAAACCTATCCCTAACCCCAGCAGTAAACTTTAACCCTAAACCTAAGCCCAACCCGTAACCCTAATCCTATCCTTTTACCCTAAAACTAACCCCTTACCTAACCCCTATTCCTCACCCTAACTCTAACCCCAATCCTAATTCTAACCATACCCCTTCATAAAACACTAACTCCTAACCGCTAACCCTAACACTAACCAAAAACCCTAATTACTAATCCCTAACCCTAACACTTAACGTTTACCCTGACCGTTAACCCTCACCCTAAATCTTAACACTGACCCTAACCTTAACCTTTAACTCTAAGCCTAACCCTTAACCCTACAGGAAGGAAGACCCTTAATGCTAATGGGATCCCTTATCCCTAACCCTAACACTACAGCTAAAAAGAACCCTAACCTTGGATGCTTAAACCTAACCCCTAACACTTACTTTAACCCCAAACCCTAACCCTAATCCTAAGCATTAAACCTAACCCTATCTCTTAACCCTAACGCTAGCCCTTACCCTAACGCCTAGATCTAACCCTAAATCTAACCTACCGCCTAATCCTAACCTTAAGCCCTAATGCTAACACTAACACTGAACCCTAAACCTACCCGTAACCATTAACACTAACACTATCCGTGAACCTAAACCCTGACCCTAACCATTACCCGCACCCAAGCATTTAACCCTGACCCTAACCCTAATCATTAATGCTAACCTTAACACTAAACCCTAACCCTAAGCCCAACACTTAACCCTAATCCTATCCCTTAACCCTAACCCTAACCCTAATGCTAACCCCTAAACGTAACCCTAACAGTGACCAGTAAACCTAACCCTAACCTCTAACACAAACCATAGTACATAACTCTAACCCTAAAGCTAACCCTAACCTAACCCTAAACCCTAAATCTTAACCTTAACACTAAGCGTTAACTCTCACGCTAACCTTTAATCCTAACCCGAATCCTAATCTTCAACACTAAACCTAACACTTAACCCTCACCCTGTACCAAACCCTAACCCCTCATCTTAACCCTAACCGTAAACCTCAACCCTAAACCAAAGTGTAACCGTTAAACCTAAGAGTAACCTTTAACCCTAACCCTAATCCCTAACCCTAAGCCCTCACCCTAACACTAAACTTCATCCTTAACCCTAACCATAATCCTAACCCTAAATCTAATTCTCAGACTTCTTGCTTTCTTAGAGTTTAGAAAGCCTGCAATCCTCCCATGCCATGCGTGAAAGGAGGCTCTACCACTGTGTCCTGCATGAAACCCACGGGCCCATACCCAGAGTATGAAAGAGTGGGTTCCCGGGTACAATCCCAGCCCCCTAAACTCCCCCCGCCCGCCTAATGCAGACAGATCCCGTGCGCTAAGCATAAACAATACCTTTAACAGATAACCCTAACCCTGAACATAACACCCAACCCTGTTCCTATTTCTCCCCTTAACACGTAAACCTCACCGTGCGCCTAACTTTAACCTCTTATCCTAACGTTAATGCATAACCCATTTCCTGAGAACAACCCCTATCCCATAATTCTAACCCTATCTCCTAGTCATCACTGTGACACCTAATCCCTAACCCTGATTCTAAACCACTAACCCTAACCGTAACCCTACCTACAACCCTAACACTGACAGTAACCCTTACTTCTAACCCCAACGCTATGCCTAACAAAAACCCTAACCCTTGACCCTAACCCTTCACCCTAACCACTAAGCCTTACGCTAACCCTTAACCCTAATCCTAATCCTAACCATTAAACCTAACCCTAGCTCTTAAAGCTAACCCTAAACCTTACCCTCACGACTAGACCTAACCCTGACACTAACCTAACACCTAACCCTAACCAGAACCCCTAAAGCTAACCCTGAACACTATTCCTAACCCCAGCAGTAAACTTTAACCCTAAACCTAAGCCCAACCCGTAACCCTAATCCTATCCTTTTACCCTAAAACTAACCCCTAAACCTAACCCCTATACCTCACCCTAACTCTAACCCCAATCCTAATTCTAACCATACCCCTTCATAAAACACTAACTCCTAACCGCTAACCCTAACACTAACCAAAAACCCTTAGCATTAATCCCTAACCCTAACGCTTATCCTTTACCCTAACCGTTAACCCTCACCCTAAATCTTAACACTGACCCTAACATTAACCTTTAACTCTAAGCCTAACCCTTAACCCTACAGTAAGGAAGACCCTTAATGCTAATGGAATCCCTTATCCCTAACCCTAACACTACAGCTAAAAATAACCCAAACCTTGGATCCTTAAACCTAACCCCTAACACTTACTTTAACCCCAAACCCTAACCCTAATCCTAAGCATTAAACCTAACCCTATCTCTTAACCCTAACGCTAGCCCTTACCCTAACGCCTAGATCTAACCCTAAATCTAACCTACCGCCTAATCCTAACCTTAAGCCCTAATGCTAACACTAACCCTGAACCCTAAACCTACCCGTAACCCTTAACACTAACCCTATCCGTGAACCTTCACCCTGACCCTAACCATTACCCGCACCCAAGCATTTAAACCTGAGCCTAACCCTAATCCTTAATGATAACCCTAACACTAAACCCTAACCCTAAGCCCAAAATTTAACCCTAATCCTATCCCTGAACCCTAACCCTAACCCTAATGCTAACCCCTAAACGTAACCCTAACCGTGACCAGTAAACCTAACCCTAACCTCTAACACAAACCATAGCACATAACTCTAACCCTAAAACTAACCCTGACCCTAACCCCTAACTCTAAACCGTAACCCTAAGCGTTAACTCTCACGCTAACCTTTAATCCTAACCCTAATCCTAAACTTCAACCCTAAACCTAACACTTAACCCTAAACCTGTACCAAACCCTAACCCCTGCTCTTAACCCTAACCGTAAACCTCAACCCTAAACCAAAGTGTAACCGGTAAACCTAAGAGTAACCTTTAACCCTAACCCTATTCCCTAACCCTAAGCCCTCACCCTAACACTAAACTTCATCCTTAACCCTAACCATAATCCTAGCCCTAAATCTAATTCTCAGACTTCTTGCTTTCTTAGAGTTTAGAAAGCCTGCAATCCTCCCATGCCATGCGTGAAAGGAGGCTCTACCACTGTGTCCTGCATGAAACCCACGGGCCCATACCCAGAGTGTGATAGAGTGGGTTCCCGGGTAAAATCCCAGCCCCCTAAACTCCCCCCGCCCGCCTAATGCAGACAGGGCCCGTGCGCTAAGCATAAACAATACCTTTAACAGATAACCCTAACCCTGAACATAACACCCAACCCTGTTCCTATTTCTCCCCTTAACACGTAAACCTCACCGTGCGCCTAACTTTACCCTCTTATCCTAACGTTAATGCATAACCCATTTCCTCAGAACAACCCCTATCCCATAATTCTAACCCTATCTCCTAGTCATCACTGTGACACCTAATCCCTAACCCTAATACTAAACCGCTAACCCTAACCGTAACCCTACCTACAACCCTAACACTGACAGTAACCCTTACGTCCAACCCCAATGCTATGCCTAACAAAAACCCTAACCCTTGACCTTAACCCTTCACCCTAACCCCTAAGCCTTACCCTAACCCTTAACCCTAATCCTAATCCTAACCATTAAACCTAACCCTAGCTCTTAAAGCTAACCCTAAACCTTACCCTCACGACTAGACCTAACCCTGACACTAACCTAACACCTAACCCTAACCAGAACCCCTAAAGCTAACCCTGAACCCTATCCCTAACCCTAGCAGTAAACTTTAACCCTAAACCTAAGCCCAACCCGTAACCCTAATCCTATCCTTTTACCCTAAAACTAACCCCTAAACCTAACACCTATACCTCACCCTAACTCTAACCCTAATCCAAATTCTAACCATACCCCTTCATAAAACACTAACTCCTAACCGCTAACCCTAACACTAACCAAAAACCCTAATCACTAATCCCTAACCCTAACGCTTAACCTTTACCCTAACCGTTAACCCTCACCCTAAATGTTAACACTGACCCTAACCTTAACCTAATCCTTAATGATAACCCTAACACTAAGCCCTAACACTAAGCCCAACACTTAACCCTAAACCTATCCCTTAACCCTAACCCTAAAACTAATGCTAACCCCTAAACGTAACCCTAACCGTGACCAGTAAACCTAAACCTAACCTCTAACACAAACACTAACACATAACTCTAAACCTAAAACTAACCCTAACTCTAACCCTAAACCCTAACACTTAACCTTAACCCTAAGCATTAACTCTCACGCTAACCTTTAATCCTAACCCTAATCCTAATCTTCAACCCTAAACCTAACACTTAACCCTAACCCTGTACCAAACCCTAACCCCTCATCTTAACCCTAACCGTAAACCTCAACCCTAAACCAAAGTGTAACCGTTAAACCTAAGAGTAACCTTTAACCCTAACCCTAATCCCTAACCCTAAGCCCTCACCCTAACACTAAACTTCATCCTTAACCCTAACCAGAATCCTAATCCTAAATCTAATTCTCAGACTTCTTGCTTTCTTAGAGTTTAGAAAGCCTGCAATCCTCCCATGCCATGCGTGAAAGGAGGCTCTACCACTGTGTCCTGCATGAAACCCTCGGGCCCATACCCAGAGTATGATAGAGTGGGTTCCCGGGTACAATCCCAGCCCCCTAAACTCCCCCCGCCCGCCTAATGCAGACAGGGCCCGTACGCTAACATAAACAATACCTTTAACAGATAACCCTAACCCTGAACATAACACCCAACCCTGTTCCTATTTCTCCCCTTAACACGTAAACCTCACCGTGCGCCTAACTTTAACCTCTTATCCTAACGTTAATGCATAACCCATTTCCTGAGAACAACCCCTATCCCATAATTCTAACCCTATCTCCTAGTCATCACTGTGACACCTAATCCCTAACCCTAATTCTAAACCGCTAACCCTAACCGGAACCCTACCTACAACCCTAACACTGACAGTAACCCTTACTTCTAACCCCAACGCTATGCCTAACAAAAACCCTAACCCTTGACCCTAACCCTTCACCCTAACCCCTAAGCCTTACCCTAACCCTTAACCCTAATCCTAATCCTAACCATTAAACCTAACCCTAGCTCTTAAAGCTAACGCTAAACCTTACCCTCACGACTAGACCTAACACTGACACTAACCTAACACCTAACGCTAACCAGAACCCCTAAAGCTAACCCTGAACCCTATCCCTAACCCCAGCAGTAAACTTTAACCCTAAACCTAAGCCCAACCCGTAACCCTAATCCTATCCTTTTACCCTAAAACTAACCCCTAAACCTAACCCCTATACCTCACCCTAACTCTAACCCCAATCCTAATTCTAACCATACCCCTTCATAAAACACTAACTCCTAACCGCTAACCCGAACACTAACCAAAAACCCTAATCACTAATCCCTAACCCTAACGCTTAACCTTTACCCTAACCGTTAACCCTCACCCTAAATCTTAACACTGACCCTAACCTTAACCTTTAACTCTAAGCCTAACCCTTAACCCTACAGTAAGGAAGACCCTTAATGCTAATGGGATCCCTTATCCCTAACCCTAACACTAGAGCTAAAAATAACCCTAACCTTGGATCCTTAAACCTAACCCCTAACACTTACTTTAACCCCAAACCCTAACCATAATCCTAAGCATGAAACCTAACCCTATCTCTTAACCCTAACGCTAGCCCTTACCCTAACGCCTAGATCTAACCCTAAATCTAACCTACCGCCTAATCTTAACCTTAAGCCCTAATGCTAACACTAACCATGAACCCTAAACCTACCCGTAACCCTTAACACTAACCCTATCCGTGAACCTTAACCCTGACCCTAACCATTACACGCACCCAAGCATTTAAACCTGATTCTAACCCTAATCCTTAATGATAAACCTAACCCTAAACCCTAACCCTAAGCCCAACACTTAACCCTAATCCTACCCCTTAAACCTAACCCTAACCCTAATGCTACCCCCTAAACGTAACCCTAACCGTGACCAGTAAACCTAACCCTAACCTCTAACACAAACCATAGCACATAACTCTAACCCTAAAACTAACCCTAACCCTAAACCTAACCCTAAACCCTAACTCTTAACCTTAACCCTAAGCGTTAACTCTCACGCTAACCTTTAATCCTAACCCTAATCCTAATCTTCAACCCTAAACCTAACACTTAACCCTAACCCTGTACCAAACCCTAACCCCTCATCTTAACCCTAACCGTAAACCTCACCCTAAACCAAAGTGTAACCGTTAAACCTAAGAGTAACCTTTAACCCTAACCCTAATCCCTAACCCTAAGCCCTCACCCTAACACTAAACTTCATCCTTAACCCTAACCATAATCCTAACCCTAAATCTAATTCTCAGACTTCTTGCTTTCTTAGAGTTTAGAAAGCCTGCAATCCTCCCATGCCATGCGTGAAAGGAGGCTCTACCACTGTGTCCTGCATGAAACCCACGGGCCCATACCCAGATTATGATAGAGTGGGTTCCCGGGTACAATCCCAGCCCCCTAAACTCCCCCCGCCCACCTAATGCAGACAGATCCCGTGCGCTAAGCATAAACAATACCTTTAACAGATAACCCTAACCCTGAACATAACACCCAACCCTGTTCCTATTTCTCCCCTTAACACGTAAACCTCACCGTGCGCCTAACTTTAACCTCTTATCCTAACGTTAATGCATAACCCATTTCCTGAGAACAACCCCTATCCCATAATTCTAACCCTATCTCCTAGTCATCACTGTGACACCTAATCCCTAACCCTAATTCTAAACCGCTAACCCTAACCGTAACCCTACCTACAACCCTAACACTGACAGTAACCCTTACTTCTTTTTTTTTTTTTAGTAGTTTTTTATTATATATATATATTTTTTTCGATTTAGTTTTACAGAATCAAAGAGTCTAACAGTATATCTTGTTAGATACAATGTGTCCTCATAATGTATACATTATTTCTTGTACAATGATATGAAATAATATGGGAAATATTCATGATAAATTATTAAGTGTACAGTGCAAGTTAAAAACAATAGTTTCATATTTTTTTCCCCACCCCCCCTTTCCCGAGTCAGCACCTTCAAGTGTTACCACTCCCCAAACGGTGTGCAATGCACTCATTGTGTAGGCATACCCCCATCCCCTCCCCCACCCCCCACCTCAGTCTGATGTCCAATTGGTGTCATTCCCAGATTTGTATTTAGGTGATGATCAGGGAAACCAATTTTCTGGTGAGTACATGTGATGCTTGTTTTTCCATTCTTGGGATACTTCACTTAATATAATGGGTTCCAACTCTCTCCAGGAGAACCATAGGGATGTCGTATCTTCATCATTCCTTATAGCTGAGTAATATTCCATGGTATACATATACCACAGCTTACTAATCCAATCATGTATTGATGGGCATTTGGGTTGTTTCCACATCTTTGCTATTGTGAATTGTGCTGCTATAAACATTTGGGTACACGTGCCTTTGTTATAGAATGACCTTTTTTCCTTTGGGTATATGCCCAGTAATGGGATTGCTGGATCAAATGGCAGGTCTACTTGAATCTGTTTAAGATACCTCCATAATGCTTTCCACAGGGGTTGCACTAGTTTGCAGTCCCACCAGCAGTGTATTAGTGTTCCTGTCTCTCCACACCCACGCCAACATGTGTTGTTTTGGGTTTTTTTGATAAAGGCCATTCTCACTGGGGTTAAGTGATATCTCATTGTGGTTTTGATTTGCATTTCCCTGATGATTAGAGATGTTGAACACTTTTTCATATGTTTGTTAGCCATTTTTATATCTTCTTTTGAAAAATTTCTATTCATGTCCTTTGCCCACTTTTTGATAGGGTTGCTTGATTTTTTCTTGCTGATTTTCCTGAGTTCTAAATAGATTCTTGTTATCAGTCCTTTATCTGATGTGTAGTATGCAAAAATTTTTTCCCATTCTGTAGGTGATCTGTTTATTCTCTGGACTGTTTCTTTGGCTGTGCAGAAGCTTTTTAGTTTAATCATGTCCCATTCATTTATTTTTGTTGCTGCTGTGATTGCCTTGGGGGTCTTCTTCATAAATTCTCTGCCTAGGCCAATGTCTGTAAGAGTCTTTCCTACATTTTCTTCTAGAATTCTGATTGTATCACGCCTAAGGTTTAAGTCTGTTATCCACCGTGATTTGATTTTTGTGAGAGGTGAAAGCTGTGGGTCCTGTTTCAGTCTTCTGCAAGTGGCTAACCAATTCTCCCAGCACCATTTGTTGAATAGGGATTCTTGTCCCCGGAGTATATTCTTTCCCGCTTTGTCAAAAATTAGGTGACTATATGAGGATGGTTCTATATTTGGATTTTCTGTTGTGTTCCACTGGTCTGTGTCCCTGCACTTGTGCCAATACCAGGCTGTTTTAAGAACCATGGCCTTGTAATATAGTTTGAGGTCTGGCAAATTAATACCTCCCATTTTGTTTTTATTGCTTAAAATTGCTTTTGCTATACGGGGTCTTCTTTGATTCCATACAAATTGTATAATTATTTTCTCTATGTCTGTAAAGAATGATGTTGGTAATTTAATAGGGATTGCATTGAATTTGTAGATCACTTTGGGTAGTATAGACATTTTAACAATGTTGATTCTTCCGATCCACGAGCATGGTATATTTTTCCATCTATTTGCAAGTTCTGCTATTTCTTTTCTCAGTGTTTCATAGTTTTCCTTATAGAGGTCCTTCACCTCTTTAGTTAGATATATACCTAGATATTTTATTTTCTTTGTTGCTATTTTGAAGGGTATTGAGTCTTTAATTTGGTTTTCCGATTGACTGTTATTGGCATATATAAATGCCTCTGATTTGTGTATATTAATTTTGTAGCCTGAGACTTTGCTGTATTCGTTAATCAATTCCAGGAGTCTCTTGGTTGAATCCTGGGGGTTTTCCAGATATAACATCATATCATCAGCAAAAAGTGAGAGTTTGATCTCTTCCTTCCCTATTTGGACTCCCTTGATTTTGCTCTCTTGCCTGATAGCTCTCGCAAGGACTTCCAATACTATGTTGAAAAGTAATGGAGACAATGGGCAGCCCTGTCTGGTTCCAGTTCTAAGTGGGAGTGCTTTCAGTTTTTCCCCATTCAGTATGATGTTGGCTGTGGGTTTGTCATATATGGCTTGTATCATTTTTAGGTAGGTTCCATCAATGCCTATTTTGTTAAGCGTTTTTATCATAAAAGGGTGTTGAATTTTGTCAAATGCTTTTTCTGCATCTAATGAGAGTATCATATGATTTTTGTTTTTGCTTCTATTTATGTGGTGAATTACATTTATAGATTTACGTATGTTGAACCACCCCTGCATCTCGGGGATGAAGCCCACTTGGTCGTGGTGGATTACTTTTTTGATAAGTACTTGGATTCGATTTGCTAGTATTTTATTGAAAATTTTTGCATCTATATTCATGAGGGAAATTGGTCTGTAGTTCTCTATTTTTGTTGAGTCCTTTCCAGGCTTTGGTATTAATGTTATATTGGCTTGGTAGAACGTGTTGGGGAGAACTCCATCCTTCTCAATATTGGAGAATAGTTTATGTAGGATGGGCACCAGTTCTTCTTTGTATGTATGGTAAAATTCAGGTGTGAACCCATCTGGACCAGGGCTTTTCTTTTTGGGAAGGTTTTTTATTGCTGTTTCGATTTCAGTTCTTGATATTGGTCTGTTCAGGTACTCTATTTCTTCCTGGTTGAGCCTGGGAAGACTATGTGTCTCTAAAAATTTGTCCATTTCCTCCACGTTCTCCAGTTTGTGTGCATAAAGATTTTTGTAGAATTCATAGATGATATCTTGTATCTCTGTAGCATCGGTTGTGATTTCTCCTTTCATGTTCCTAATGGAGGTTATTAGAGATTTTACTTTTGTGCTCTTGGTTAGTCTAGCCAGAGGTGTGTCTATTTTGTTTATCTTTTCAAAGAACCAACTTTTTGTTTTATTAATTTCCCTTATAGTTTCTTTGTTGTCCTTTTCATTTAGTTCTGATTTGATCTTAGTAATTTCTCGCCTTCTGCTGGGTTTGGGATCGTTCTGTTCTTCTTTCTCCAGCTCTTTGAGTCTATTCGTTAGGTTGTCTATTTGCATGTTTTCTGTCTTTTTGATATAGGCATTTATGGATATGAATTTTCCTCTCAGGACTGCTTTAGCTGCATCCCATAGATTTTGATAAGTTGTATCTCCATTGTCATTTAATTCGAAGAAATTTTTGATTTCCATCTTGATTTCTTCTTTTATAGAATAATTATTCAGGAGAAGGTTATTTAGCTTCCATGACTTTGAGTAAGAGTGAGGGTTTCTGTTTGTGATCATTGTTACTTTTATTCCGCTGTGATCTGAGAAGATGCATGGTATAATTTCTATTTTTTTGAATTTTTGAAGACATGATTTATGTCCTAGGACATGGTCAATCTTAGAGAATGTCCTGTGAGCTGATGAGAAGAATGTATATTCTGTGGACTTTGGGTAGAATGTCCTATAGATGTCAGCCATGCCCATTTGTTCTAGCATTCTATTTAGGTCCATTATGTCTTTGTTTATTTTCTGTTTAGAGGATCTGTCCTGTACTGTCAGTGGGGTGTTAAAGTCTCCAGCTATTACAGTATTATTATCTATCATCTGGTTCAGATCTAGTAGGGTTTGCTTTATAAATCTAGGTGCACCTAGGTTGGGTGCATATATATTGAGTATAGTCATGGGTTCTTGTTGAATTGTGCCCTTGACCAGTATGTAGTAGCCATTTTTGTCTTTTATTATTTTTGTTGGTTTGAAAGCTAAGTTATTGGAAATTAAGATTGCCACACCAGCTTTCTTTTCGTTACCGTTAGCTTGAAATACCGATTTCCATCCTTTTACTTTCAGTCTAAATGCATCTTTGCTCGTTAGGTGGGTTTCTTGGAGACAGCAGACACTTGGCTTGTGCTTTTTTATCCATTGGGACAGTCTATGTCTCTTGAGCGGGGAATTCAAGCCATTCACATTTATTGAGAAAACTGATAAGTGAGACGGTTTTTTGTTCAGCTTGTTGGGTAGAACTTCATTGCAATGTTTTCTCTCCTGAGCCATTGTGGTATCTGGAATTTGATCTTTAGCTCTTGAGTAGTTTTACATTCGTGGATCTTTCTTGTGCTGGTCCGTGTGTAACTCTCTTTTGATTACTTCTTGCAGGGCTGGTCTTGTCTTGGTGAATTCCCTCAACCTTTGTTTATCTGAGAATGTCTTGATTTCTCCTTCATATAGAAAACTTAGCTTAGCTGGGTACAAGATTCTAGGCTGGGCATTATTCTGTTTCAGAAGCGTGAAAATGGGGCCCCAACCTCTTCTTGCTTGTAAGGTTTCAGCTGAGAAATCTGGCGTAATTCTGATGGGTTTTCCTTTGTAAGTTACCTGTTTCTTTCTCCTTACAGCTCGGAGAAGGGACTCTTTAGTGGATATTTTGGTCAGCCTGATGACTACGTGGCGTGGTGTTTTCCTATTTGCTATGAATCTCCCAGGGGTCCTTTGAGCTTCTTGAATCTGTATGTCTAGAGTATTGGCAAGGCCTGGAAAATTTTCCTCGATTATGTCTTCAAATAGCTTGTCCAACCCTTGCTTATTGTCTTCTTCACCCTCAGGGATGCCAATAACTCTCAAGTTAGGTTTCTTCACATAATCCCACATTTCTTGAAGACTCAGATCATTTCTCTTACTTTTCTGATCTATCTCTGTGACTGACTTATTTAGTTGAAAGGAGTTATCTTCAATTTCTGAAATTCTTTCCTCTGTTTGATCTACCCTGCTTTTGAGACTTTCCATAGTGTTTTGTAGCTCTCTGAGTGAATTCTTCATTTCTAGGAGTTCAGTTTGGTTTTTCTTCAATATTTCAATTTCTTTAGTGAATTTTTCCTCCAAATCCTGAATTTTTTTTGCATTTTCCTTGTGTTGTCTGTCCATTGATTCTTGTATATTATTTAGCTTGTTTATGATCCATAATTGGAATTCTTCCTGTGACATGTTGGTGTTTTGAGTCTGGTTTGTGTCAAATGGTTGAGAGCAGGTATTTCTCTTTGGGGGTGAGCTTTCTGTTTGATTCTTTGTGCTTCCTGTGTTTTTTCGCTGGGCCCTTCCCATCTAGATTAATCGTTGGATCTTTACTTATAGATTTAGTCTGGTTAACAGCACTCTCTGTGCTCTATTCTTAGGCTGTGGAGTAGTCTAGGTATATTGCTTCGTTTGGCAAGAGGGGAAGACTGTTGTGAATTGATTAGAAATTTTTCTATTTCAGTTGGGGGACTGCTTCTGATGGGTCCAATCCTAGAGGATTGGAGTGATCCAAGACTGCTTTGGTGAGTTAGGACACTGTGTTGTAGTCTTTCAGAGGGCTGGCAGTGTCCACACTAGTAGTGGGCCAAAATTCTCTTTGTTTGTTTGTTTCCCTTTGGTTCTTCCTCTATAGGGGTGGTTTCTGTCTCTATCTGCAGGAAAAATACTAGTTGTGGGGAGTGGATGGTGCCCTCGCTCGCTCAGCGCCCCATTTGCTGCAACTCCCACAGGCAAAAGTCTGCCTTGGCCCAATGTCCCCAGGGACCAGGCTCCACACTCTCGCTTCTGGAGAAGTAGTCAATGTTTAGACGTGGGTGGGGACCCTATATAAGGTCTGTGGACCTGGGGAGGGGGCCGTCCAGGGAGCCTCTTGGCACCCTATTGCTCCGCAGTGACTTGGCTGTGGGCCCCAAGATGGCTATTGCGCGCCCGTAGATCGCCGGCGTTGGGAGTGACTACTCAGGTTCCGGTATGTACCAGAGCCAGGGGCCTGGCCCGTTCCCAAGCTCAGCGTGGGTTCCCAGTTAGAAGGCAAAAAGAGAGAAGAAATAAGGAAAAAGAAAAAAGAAAAGAAAAGAAAAGAAAAGAAAAAAAAAAAAGAAGTGAAAAGAAAGAACAGAAGGAGAAGAAAAGGAAAGAGAAAAGAAAAGGGGAAGAGAAGAGGAAAAAAGAAAAAAAAAATAAAAATTAAAAAAAAAATAAAAAATAAAAAATAAAAAAAAATAAAAAAAAATAAAAAAAAAAACAAAGACAAAAACAAAAACTAAACTAACAAATAACACAAAGAGACCTAACCCAGAAACAGCGAAAACACAAACACAAAAGAACAAAAACAGAGCTACACAACACCACAACGCATCACTAAACGAAGGGATACACAATTCTGAAGTATACAATTCAGCGGCTCAATGATCGTGTTTTTGCGCCTTAGCGCAGCTCCGCCCCTTCACGCCCGCTCCATTGGTTCCGGAGCGGCAACTCAGTGTTTATTTTAAGTCTTAGCGCAGCTCCGCCCCTTCACGCCGGCTCCGTTGGTTCCGGAGCGGCAACTCAGTGTTTATTTTAAGTCTTAGCGCAGCTCCGCCCCTTCACGCCGGCTCCGTTGGTTCCGGAGCGGCAACTCAGTGTTTATTTTAAGTCTTAGCGCGGCTCCGCCCCTTCACGCCGGCTCCGTTGGTTCCGGAGCGGCAACTCAGTGTTTATTTTAAGTCTTAGCGCAGCTCCGCCCCTTCACGCCGAGTGCCGCCGGCGGAGATGGCGCGGGCCCAGAGACCAGCGGGGGGCGCCGGGGAGAGAGAGCTGCTGGGCACCTTATGGCTCCCGAGCGGTTCCGACTTTGCTTTCAAGATGGCGCCCGCAGCGCTCCGGGGTCGGAGGGGGACCGGCTCCCCGGCAGGCAGAGACCAGGGACCGCCGCTGCCAGGGGGTTTGGCGGGCAAAGCCGCCGGGGGCCACCGGCTGAAGAACCACCGACAAAAGTAGCGCAGAGGTACAGCGCAATTCGCTGATCGGGGATTGATCGTGCCCCTCCCCCCTGGCACAGGTCCGTCCCTTCTCGCTAAGGACTGTCTCAGCCGAGACTTCCCAGGTTCCAAGCTATTCTCCCGAAAAAGCCTCCTGTCTGCAATGCCCTACGTCTCGCTCGGAGATTCTGCTCTGGCTTGCGAGGGGGTCTCCAAGCAATTGGGGGTGGAGGTCAGTGAGGAGCGCAAGCCGCTTTTCCTAAAGACTGCCCCCGCCCCACCTGGGGGCGGGCGCAGCCGCCTGCGCTCCGCTGGCTACTGTCTGTTCCGCGCCTTCCGCAGAGTTCCGCGATCTCAATTTCTGTTCACCTCAGACCTCACTTGCTCTGTCTGTCCCACGCTGATTCTCCGTGGATTCACACCGCTGTTCCTGTGTGGGAGCGGTCCTCTAGCGTTGTGGCAGGTCCGGATCCACGGTTCGTCGCCGGAGCGCAGATCCAAGCAATCACCGCCATTCCCAGTAACCCTTACTTCTAACCCCAACGCTATGCCTAACAAAAACCCTAACCCTTGACCCTAACCCTTCACCATAACCCCTAAGCCTTACCCTAACCCTTAACCCTAATCCTAATCCTAACCATTAAACCTAACCCTAGCTCTTAAAGCTAACCCTAAACCTTACCCTCACGACTAGACCTAACACTGACACTAACCTAACACCTAACGCTAACCAGAACCCCTAAAGCTAACCCTGAACCCTATCCCTAACCCCAGCAGTAAACTTTAACCCTAAACCTAAGCCCCACCCGTAACCCTAATCCTATCCTTTTACCCTAAAACTAACCCCTAAACCTAACCCCTATACCTCACCCTAACTCTAACCCCAATCCTAATTCTAACCATACCCCTTCATAAAACACTAACTCCTAACCGCTAACCCGAACACTAACCAAAAACCCTAATCACTAATCCCTAACCCTAACGCTTAACCTTTACCCTAACCGTTAACCCTCACCCTAAAATTTAACACTGACCCTAACCTTAACCTTTAACTCTAAGCCTAACCCTTAACCCTACAGTAAGGAAGACCCTTAATGCTAATGGGATCCCTTATCCCTAACCCTAACACTACAGCTAAAAATAACCCTAACCTTGGATCCTTAAACCTAACCCCTAACACTTACTTTAACCCCAAACCCTAACAATAATCCTAAGCATGAAACCTAACCCTATCTCTTAACCCTAACGCTAGCCCTTACCCTAACGCCTAGATCTAACCCTAAATCTAACCTACTGCCTAATCTTAACCTTAAGCCCTAATGCTAACACTAACCATGAACCCTAAACCTACCCGTAACACTTAACACTAACCCTATCCGTGAACCTTAACCCTGACCCTAACCATTACCCGCACCCAAGCATTTAAACCTGATTCTAACCCTAATCCTTAATGATAAACCTAACCCTAAACCCTAACCCTAAGCCCAACACTTAACCCTAATCCTATCCCTTAACCCTAACCCTAAACCTAATGCTACCCCCTAAACGTAACCCTAACCGTGACCAGTAAACCTAACCCTAACCTCTAACACAAACCATAGCACATAACTCTAACCCTAAAACTAACCCTAACCCTAAACCTAACCCTAAACCCTAACTCTTAACCTTAACCCTAAGCGTTAACTCTCACGCTAACCTTTAATCCTAACCCTAATCCTAATCTTCAACCCTAAACCTAACACTTAACCCTAACCCTGTACCAAACACTAACCCCTCATCTTAACCCTAACCGTAAACCTCACCCTAAACCAAAGTGTAACCGTTAAACCTAAGAGTAACCTTTAACCCTAACCCTAATCCCTAACCCTAAGCCCTCACCCTAACACTAAACTTCATCCTTAACCCTAACCATAATCCTAACCCTAAATCTAATTCTCAGACTTCTTGCTTTCTTAGAGTTTAGAAAGCCTGCAATCCTCCCATGCCATGCGTGAAAGGAGGCTCTACCACTGTGTCCTGCATGAAACCCACTGGCCCATACCCAGATTATGATAGAGTGGGTTCCCGGGTACAATCCCAGCCCCCTAAACTCCCCCCGCCCACCTAATGCAGACAGATCCCGTGCGCTAAGCATAAACAATACCTTTAACAGATAACCCTAACCCTGAACATAACACCCAACCCTGTTCCTATTTCTCCCCTTAACACGTAAACCTCACCGTGCGCCTAACTTTAACCTCTTATCCTAACGTTAATGCATAACCCATTTCCTGAGAACAACCCCTATCCCATAATTCTAACCCTATCTCCTAGTCATCACTGTGACACCTAATCCCTAACCCTAATTCTAAACCGCTAACCCTAACCGGAACCCTACCTACAACCCTAACACTGACAGTAACCCTTAAGTCTAACCCCAACGCTATGCCTAACAAAAACCCTAACCCTTGACCTTAACCCTTCACCCTAACCCCTAAGCCTTACCCTAACCCTTAACCCTAATCCTAATCCTAACCATTAAACCTAACGCTAGCTCTTAAAGCTAACCCTAAACCTTACCCTCACGACTAGACCTAACCCTGACACTAACCTAACACCTAACCCTAACCAGAACCCCTAAAGCTAACCCTGAACCCTATCCCGAACCCTAGCAGTAAATTTTAACCCTAAACCTAAGCCCAACCCGTAACCCTAATCCTATCCTTTTACCCTAAAACTAACCCCTAAACCTAACCCCTATACCTCACCCTAACTCTAACCCCAATCCTAATTCTAACCATACCCCTTCATAAAACACTATCTCCTAACCGCTAACCCTAACACTAACCCTAACCCTAAACCTAACCAAAAACCCTAATCACTAATACCTAAACCTAACGCTTAACCTTTACCCTAACCGTTAACCCTCACCCTAAATCTTAACACTGACCCTAACCTTAACCTTTAACTCTAAGCCTAACCCTTAACCCTACAGTAAGGAAGACCCTTAATGCTAATGGGATCCCTTATCCCTAACCCTAACACTACAGCTAAAAATAACCCTAACCTTGGATCCTTAAACCTAACCCCTAACACTTACTTTAACCCCAAACCCTAACCCTAATCCTAAGCATTAAACCTAATCCTATCTCTTAACCCTAACGCTAGCCCTTATCCTAACGCCTCGATCTAACCCTAAATCTAACCTACCGCCTAATCCTAACCTTAAGCCCTAATGCTAACACTAACCCTGAACCCTAAACCTACCCGTAACCCTTAACACTAACCCTATCCTTGAACCTTAACCCTGATTCTAACCATTACCCGCACCCAAGCATTTAACCCTGACCCTAACCCTAATCCTTAATGCTAACCCTAACACTAAACCCTAACCCTAAGCCCAACACTTAACCCTAATCCTATCCCTTAACCCTAACCCTAACCCTAACCCTAATGCTAACCCCTAAACGTAACCCTAACCGTGACCAGTAAACCTAACCCTAACCTCTAACACAAACCATAGCACATAACTCTAACCCTAAAACTAACCCTAACCCTAACCCTAACCCCGAAATCTTAACCTTAACCCTAAGCGTTAACTCTCACGCTAACCTTTAATCCTAACCCTAATCCTAATCTTCAACCCTAAACCTAACACTTAACCCTAACCCTGTTCCAAACCCTAACCCCTCATCTTAACCCTAAGCGTAAACCTCAACCCTAAACCAAAGTGTAGCCATTAAACCTAAGAGTAACCTTTAACCCTAACCCTAATCCCTAACCCTAAGCCCTCACCCTAACTCTAAACTTCATCCTTAACCCTAACCAGAATCCTAACCCTAAATCTAATTCTCAGACTTCTTGCTTTCTTAGAATTTAGAAAACCTGCAATCCTCCCATGCCATGCGTGAAAGCAGGCTCTACCACTGTGTCCTGCATGAAACCCACGGGCCCTTACCCAGAGTATGATAGAGTGGGTTCCCGGGTACAATCCCAGCCCCCTAAACTCCCCCCGCCCGCCTAATGCAGACAGGGCCCGTGCGCTAAGCATAAACAATACCTTTAACAGATAACCCTAACCATGAACATAACACCCAACCCTGTTCCTATTTCTCCCCTTAACAAGTAAACCTCACCGTGCGCCTAACTTTAACCTCTTATCCTAACGTTAATGCATAACCCATTTCCTGAGAACAACCCCTATCCCATAATTCTAACCCTATCTCCTAGTCATCACTGTGACACCTAATCCCTAACCCTAATTCTAAACCACTAACCCTAACCGTAACCCTACCTACAACCCTAACACTGACAGTAACCCTTACTTCTAACCCCAACGCTATGCCTAACAAAAACCCTAACCCTTGACCCTAACCCTTCACCCTAACCCCTAAGCCTTAACCTAACCCTTAACCCTAATCCTAATCCTAACCATTAAACCTAACCCTAGCTCTTAAAGCTAACCCTAAACCTTACCCTCACGACTAGACCTAACCCTGACACTAACCTAACACCTAACCCTAACCAGAACCACTAAAGCTAACCCTGAACCCTATCCCTAACCCTAGCAGTAAACTTTAACCCTAAACCTAAGCCCAACCCGTAACCCTAATCCTATCCTTTTACCCTAAAACTAACCCCTAAACCTAACCCCTATACCTCACCCTAACTCTAACCCCAATCCTAATTCTAACCATACCCCTTCATAAAACACTAACTCCTAACCGCTAACCCTAACACTAACCAAAAACCCTAATCCCTATCCCTAACCCTAACGCTTAAACTTTACCCTAACAGTTAACCCTCACCCTAAATCTTAACACTGACCCTAACCTTAACCTTTAACTCTAAGCCTAACCCTTAACCCTACAGTAAGGAAGACCCTTAATGCTAATGGGATCCCTTATCCCTAACCCTAACACTACAGCTAAAAATAACCCTAACCTTGGATCCTTAAACCTAATCCCTAAAACGTACTTTAACCCCAAACTCTAACGCTAATCCTAAGCATTAAACCTAACCCTATCTCTTAACCCTAACGCTAGCCCTTACCTTAACGCCTAGATCTAACCCTAAATCTAACCTACCGCCTAATCCTAACCTTAAGCCCTAATGCTAACACTAACCCTGAACCCTAAAACTACCCGTAACCCTTAACACTAACCCTATCCGTGAACCTTAACCCTGACCCTAACCATTACCCGCACCAAAGCATTTAACCCTGATTCTAACCCTAATCATTAATGATAAACCTAACACTAAACCCTAACCCTAAGCCCAACACTTAACCCTAAACCTATCCCTTAAACCTAACCCTAACCCTAATGCTACCCCCTAAACGTAACCCTAACCGTGACCAGTAAACCTAACCCTAACCTCTAACACAAACCATAGCACATAACTCTAACCCTAAAACTAACCCTAACCCTAACCCTAAACACTAACTCTTAACCATAACCCAAAGCGTTAACTCTCACGCTAACCTTTAATCCTAACCCTAATCCTAATCTTCAACCCTAAACCTAACACTTAACCCTAACCCTGTACCAAACCCTAACCCCGCATCTTAACCCTAACTGTAAACCTCAACCCTAAACCAAAGTGTAACCGTTAAACCTAACAGTAACCTTTAACCCTAACCCTATTCCCTCACCCTAAGCCCTCACCCTAACACTAAACTTCATCCTTAAACCTAACCAGAATCCTAACCCTAAATCTAATTCTCAGACTTCTTGCTTTCTTAGAGTTTAGACAGACTGCAATCCTCTCATGCCATGCGTGAAAGGAGGCTCTACCACTGTGTCCTGCATGAAACCCACGGGCCCATACCCAGAGTATGATAGAGTGGGTTCCCGGGTACAATCCCAGCCCCCTAAACGCCCCCCGCCCGCCTAATGCAGACAGGGCCCGTGCGCTAAGCATAAACAATACATTTAACAGATAACCCTAACCCTGAACATAACACCCAACCCTGTTCCTATTTCTCCCCTTAACACGTAAACCTCACCGTGCGCCTAACTTTAACCTCTTATCTTAACGTTAATGCATAACCCATTTCCTGAGAACAACCCCATCCCATAATTCTAACCCTATCTCCTAGTCATCACTGTGACACCTAATCCCTAACCCTAATTCTAAACCGCTAACCCTACCCGTAACCCTACTTACAACCCTAACACTGACAGTAACCCTTACTTCTAACCCCAACGCTATGCCTAACAAAAACCCTAACCCTTGACCCTAACCCTTCACCCTAAACCCTAAGCCTTACCCTAACCCTTAACCCTAATCCTAATCCTAACCATTAAACCTAACCCTAGCTCTTAAAGCTAACCCTAAACCTTACCCTCACGACTAGACCTAACCCTGACACTAACCTAACACCTAACCCTAACCAGAACCCCTAAAGCTAACCCTGAACCCTATCCCTAAACCCAGCATTAAACTTTAACCCTAAACCTAAGCCCCACCCGTAACCCTAATCCTATCCTTTTACCCTAAAACTAACCCCTAAACCTAACCCCTATACCTCACCCTAACTCTAACCCCAATCCTAAATCTAACCATACCCCTTCATAAAACACTATCTCCTAACCGCTAACCCTAACACTAACCCTAACCCTAAACCTAACCAAAAACCCTACTCACTAATACCTAAACCTAACGCTTAACCTTTACCCTAACTGTTAACCCTCACCCTAAATCTTAACACTGACCCTAACCTTAACCTTTAACTCTAAGCCTAACCCTTAACCCTACAGTAAGGAAGACCCTTAATGCTAATGGGATCCCTTATCCCTAACCCTAACACTACAGCTAAAATTAACCCTAACATTTGATCCTTAAACCTAACCCCTAACACTTAATTTAACCCCAAAACCTAACCCTAATCCTAAGCATTAAACCTAACCCTATCTCTTAACCCTAAAACTACCCCTTACCCTAACGCCTAGATCTAACCCTAAATCTAACCTACCGCCTAATCCTAACCTTAAGCACTAATGCTAACACTAACCCTGGACCCTAAACCTACCCGTAACCCTTAACACTAACCCTATCCGTGAACCTTAACCCTGACCCTAACCATTACCCGCACCCAAGCATTTAACCCTGACCCTAACCCTAATCCTTAATGATAACCCTAACACTAAACCCTAACCCTAAGCCCAACACTTATCCCTAATCCTATCCCTTAACCCTAACCCTAACCCTAATGCTACCCCCTAAACGTAACCCTAACCGTGACCAGTAAACCTAACCCTAACCTCTAACACAAACCATAGCACATAATTCTAACCCTAAAACTAACCCTAACCCTAACCCTAAACCCTAACTCTTAACCTTAACCCTAAGCGTTAACTCTCACGCTAACCTTTAATCCTAACCCTAATCCTAATCTTCAACCCTAAACGTAACACTTAACCCTAACCCTGTACCAAACCCTAAGCCCTCATCTTAACCCTAACCGTAAACCTCAACCCTAAACCAAAGTGTAACCGTTAAACCTAAGAGTAACCTTTAACCCTAACCCTAATCCCTAACCCTAAGCCCTCACCCTAACACTAAACTTCATCCTTAACCCTAACCAGAATCCTAACCCTAAATCTAATTCTCAGACTTCTTGCTTTCTTAGAGTTTAGAAAGCCTGCAATCCTCCCATGCCATGCGTGAAAGGAGGCTCTACCACTGTGTCCTGCATGAAACCCACGGGCCCATACCCAGAGTATGATAGAGTGGGTTCCCGGGTACAATCCCAGCCCCCTAAACTCCCCCCGCCCGCCTAATGCAGACAGGGCCGTGCGCTAAGCATAAACAATACCTTTAACAGATAACCCTAACCCTGAACATAACACCCAACCCTGTTCCTATTTCTCCCCTTAACACGTAAACCTCACCGTGCGCCTAACTTTAACCTCTTATCCTAACGTTAATGCATAACCCATTTCCTGAGAACAACCCCTATCCCATAATTCTAACCCTATCTCCTAGTCATCACTGTGACACCTAATCCCTAACCCTAATTCTAAACCGCTAACCCTACCCGTAACACTACCTACAACCCTGACACTGACAGTAACCCTTACTTCTAACCCCAACGCTATGCCTAACAAAAACCCTAACACTTGACCCTAACCCTTCACACTAACCCCTAAGCCTTACCCAAACCCTTAACCCTAATCCTAATCCTAACCATTAAACCTAACCCTAGCTCTTAAAGCTAACCCTAAACCTTACCCTCACGACTAGACCTAACCCTGACACTAACCTAACACCTAACCCTAACCAGAACCCCTAAAGCTAACCCTGAACCCTATCTCTAACCCCAGGAGTAAACTTTAACCCTAAACCTAAGCCCAACCCGTGACTCTAATCCTATCCTTTTACCCTAAAACTAACCCCTAAACCTAACCCCTATACCTCACCCTAACTCTAACCCCAATTCTAATTCTAACCATACCCCTTCATAAAACACTAACTCCTAACCGCTAACCCTAACACTAACCAAAAACCCAATCACTAATCCCTAACCCTAACGCTTAACCTTTACACTGACCGTTAACCCTCACCCTAAATCTTAACACTGACCCTAACCTTAACCTTTAACTCTAAGCCTAACCCTTAACCCTACAGGAAGGAAGACCCTTAATGCTAATGGGATCCCTTATCCCTAACCCTAACACTACAGCTAAAAATAACCCTAACCTTGGATCCTTAAACCTAACCCCTAACACTTACTTAAACCCCAAACCCTAACCCTAATCGTAAGCATTAAACCTAACCCTATCTCTTAACCCTAACGCTAGCCCTTACCCTAACGCCTAGATCTAACCCTAAATCTAACCTACCGCCTAATCCTAACCTTAAGCCCTAATGCTAACACTAACCCTGAACCCTAAACCTACCCGTAACCCTTAACACTAACCCTATCCGTGAACCTAAACCCTGACCCTAACCATTACCCGCACCCAAGCATTTAACCCTGACCCTAACCCTAATCCTTAATGCTAACCTTAACACTAAACCCTAACCCTAAGCCCAACACTTAACCCTAATCCTATCCCTTAACCCTAACCCTAACCCTAATGCTAACCCCTAAACGTAACCCTAACCGTGACCAGGAAACCTAATCCTAACCTCTAAAACAAACCATAGCACATAACTCTAACCCTAAAACTAACCCTAACCCTAACCCTAAACCCTAACTCTTAACCTTAACCCTAAGCGTTAACTCTCACGCTAACCTTTAATCTTAACCCTAATCCTAATCTTCAACCCTAAACCTAACACTTAACCCTAACCCTGTACCAAACCCTAACCCCTCATCTTAACCCTAACCGTAAACCTCAACCCTAAGCCAAAGTGTAACCGTTAAACCTAAGAGTAACCTTTAAGCCTAACCCTAAGCCCTAACCCTAAGCCCTCACCCTAACACTAAACTTCATCCTAACCCTAACCAGAATCCTAACCCTAAATCTAATTCTCAGACTTCTTGCTTTCTTAGAGTTTAGAAAGCCTGCAATCCTCCCATGCCATGCGTGAAAGGAGGCTCTACCACTGTGTCCTGCATGAAACCCACGGGCCCATACCCAGAGTATGATAGAGTGGGTTCCCGGGTACAATCCCAGCCCCCCAAGCTCCCCCCGCCCGCCTAATGCAGACAGGGCCCGTGCGCTAAGCATAAACAATACCTTTAACAGATAACCCTAACCCTGAACATAACACCCAACCCTGTTCCTATTTCTCCCCTTAACACGTAAACCTCACCGTGCGCCTAACTTTAACCTCTTATCCTAACGTTAATGCATAACCCATTTCCTGAGAACAACCCCTATCCCATAATTCTAACCCTATCTCCTAGTCATCACTGTGACACCTAATCCCTAACCCTAATTCTAAACCGCTAACCCTAACCGTAACCCTACCTACAACCCTAACACTGACAGTAACCCTTACTTCTAACCCCAACGCTATGCCTAACAAAAACCCTAACCCTTGACCCTAACCCTTCACCCTAACTCCTAAGCCTTACCCTAACCCTTAACCCTAATCCTAATCCTAACCATTAAACCTAACCCTAGCTCTTAAAGCGAACCCTAAACCTTACCCTCATGACTAGACCCAACCCTGACACTAACCTAACACCTAACATTTACCAGAACCCCTAAAGCTAACCCTGAACCCTATCCCTTACCCCAGCATTAAACTTTAACCCTAAACCTAAGCCCAACCCGTAACCCTAATCCTATCCTTTTACCCTAAAACTAACCCCTAAACCTAACCCCTATACCTCACCCTAACTCTAACCCCAATCCTAATTCTAACCATACCCCTTCATAAAACACTAACTCCTAACCGCTAACCCTAACACTCACCAAAATCCCTAATCACTAATCCCTAACCCTAACGCTTAACCTTTACCCTGACCGTTAACCCTCACCCTAAAACTTAACACTGACCCTAACCTTAACCTTTAACTCTAAGCCTAACCCTTAACGCTACAGTTAGGAAGACGCTTAATGCTAATGGGATCCCTTATCCCTAACCCTAACACTACAGCTAAAAATAACGCTAACCTTTGATCCTTAAAACTAACCCCTAACACTTACTTTAACCCCAAACCCTAACCCTAATCCTAAGCATTAAACCTAACCCTATCTCTTAACCCTAACGCTAGCCCTTACCCTAACGCCTAGATCTAACCATAAATCTAACCTACCGCCTAATCCTAACCTTAAGCTCTAATGCTAACACTAACCCTGAACTCTAAACCTACCCGTAACCCTTAACACTAACCCTATCCGTGAACCTAAACCCTGACCCTAACCATTACCCGCACCCAAGCATTTAACCCTGACCCTAACCCTAATCCTTAATGATAACCCTAACACCGAACCCTAACCCTAAGCCCAACACTTAACCCTTATCCTATCCCTTAACCCTAACCCTAACCCTAATGCTAACCCCTAAACGTAACCCTAACCGTGACCAGTAAACCTAACCCTAACCTGTAACACAAACCATAGCACATAACTCTAACCCTAAAACTAACCCTAATCCAACCCTAACCCCTAACTCATAACCTTAACCCTAAGCGTTAACTCTCACGCTAACCTTTAATCCTAACCCTAATCCTAATCTTCAACCCTAAACCTAACACTTAACCCTAACCCTGTACCAAACCCTATCCCCTCATCTTAACCCTAACCGTAAACCTGAACCCTAAACCAAAGTGTAACCGTTAAACCTAAGAGTAACGTTTAACCCTATCCGTGAACCTTAACCCTGACCCTAACCATTACCCGCACCCAAGCATTTAACCCTGATTCTAACCCTAATACTAAATGCTAACACTAACACTAAACCCTAACCCTAAGCCCAACACTTAACCCTAATCCTATCCCTTAACCCTAACCCTAACCCTAATGCTACCCCCTAAACGTAACCCTAACCGTGACCACTAATCCTAACCCTAACCTCTAACACAAACCATAGCACATAACTCTAACCCTAACCCTAACCCTAACCCTAACCCTAAATCTAACCTACCGCCTAATCCTAACCTTAAGCCCTAATGCTAACACTAACCCTGAACCCTAAACCAACCCGTAACCCTTAATACTAACCCTATCCGTCAACCTTAACCCTGACCCTAACCATTACCCGTACCCAAGCATTTAACCCTGATTCTAACCCTAATCTTTAATGCTAACCCTAACACTAAACCCTAACCCTAAGCCCAACACTTAACCCTAATCCTATCCCTTAACCCTAACCCTAACCCTAACCCTAATGCTAACCCCTAAACGTAACCCTAACCGTGACCAGTAAACCTAACCCTAACCTCTAACACAAACCATAGCACATAACTCTAACCCTAAAACTAAACCTAACCCTAACCCTAAACCCTAACTCTTAACCTTAACCCTAAGCGTTATCTCTCACGCTAACCTTTAATCCTAACCCTAAGCCTAATCTTCAACCCTAAAGCTAACACTTAACCCTAACCCTGTACCAAACCCTAACCCCTCATCTTAACCCTAACCGTAAACCTCAACCCTAAAGCAAAGTGTAACCGTTAAAGCTAAGAGTAACCTTTAACCCTAACCCTAATCCCTAACCCTAAGCCCTCACCCTAACACTAAACTTCATCCTTAACCCTAACCAGAATCCTAACCCTAAATCTAATTCTCAGACTTCTTGCTTTCTTAGAGTTTAGAAAGCCTGCAATCCTCCCATGCCATGCGTGAAAGGAGGCTCTACCACTGTGTCCTGCATGAAACCCACGGGCCCATACCCAGAGTATGATAGAGTGGGTTCCCGGGTACAATCCCAGCCCCCTAAACTCCCCCCGCCCGCCTAATGCAGACAGGGCCCGTGCGCTAAGCATAAACAATACCTTTAACAGATAACCCTAACCCTGAACATAACACCCAACCCTGTTCCTATTTCTCCCCTTAACACGTAAACCTCACCGTGCGTCTAACTTTAACCTCTTATCCTAACGTTAATGCATAACCCATTTCCTGAGAACAACCCCTATCCCATAATTCTAACCCTATCTCCTAGTCATCATTGTGACACCTAATCCCTAACCCTAATTCTAAAATGCTAACCTTAACCGTAACCCTACCTACAACCCTAACACTGACAGTAACCCTTATTTCTAACCCCAACGCTATGCCTAACAAAAACCCTAACCCTTGACCCTAACCCTTCACCCTAACCCCTAAGCCTTACCCTAACCCTTAACCCTAATCCTAATCCTAACCATTAAACCTAACCCTAGCTCTTAAAGCTAACCCTAAACCTTACCCTCACGACTAGACCTAACCCTGACACTAACCTAACACCTAACCCTAACCAGAACCCCTAAAGCTAACCCTGAAACCTATCCCTAACACCAGCAGTATACTTTAACCCTAAACCTAAGCCCAACCCTTAACCCTAATCCTATCCTTTTACCCTAAAAGTAACCCCTAAACCTAACCCCTATACCTCACCCTAACTCTAACACCAATCCTAATTCTAACCATACCCCTTCATAAAACCCTAACTCCTAACCGCTAACCCGAACACTAACCAAAAACCCTAATCACTAATCCCTAACCCTAACACTTAACCTTTACCCCAACCGTTAACCCTCACCCTAAATCTTAACACCACCCTAACCTTAACCTTTAACTCTAAGCCTAACCCTTAACCCTACAGTAAGGAAGACCCTTAATGCTAATGGGATCCCTTATCCCTAACCCTAACACTACAGCTAAAAATAACCCTAACCTTGGATCCTTAAACCTAACCCCTAACACTTACTTTAACACCAAACCCTAACCCTAATCCTAAGCATTAAACCTAACCCTATCTCTTAACCCTAACGCTAGCCCTTACCCTAACGCCTAGATCTAACCCTAAATCTAACCTACCGCCTAATCCTAACCTTAAGCCCTGATGCTAACACTAACCCTGAACCCTAAACCTACCCGTAACCCTGAACACTAACCCTATCTGTGACCCTTAACCCAGACCCTAACCAGTAGCCGCACCCAAGCATTTAACCCTGACCCTAACCATAATCCTTAATGCTAACCCTAACACTAAACCCTAACCCTAATCCCAACACTTTTCCCTAACCTATCCCTTAACCCTAACTCTAACCCTAATGCTACCCCCTAAACGTAACCCTAACTGTGACCAGTAAACCTATCCCTAACCTGTAACACAAACCATTGCACATAACTCTAACGCTAAAACTAACCCTAACCCTAAACCTAAACCTAAACCCTAACTCTTAACCTTAACCCTAAGCGTTAACTCTCACGCTAATCTTTAATCCTAACCCTAATCCTAATCTTCAACCCTAAACCTAACACTTAACCCTAACCCTGTACCAAACCCTAAACCCTCATCTTAACCCTAACTGTAAACCTAAACCCTTAACTAAAGAGTAACCGTTAAACCTAAGAGTAACCTTTAACCCTAACCCTCTTCCCTAACCCTAACACTAAACTTCATCCTTAACCCTAACCAGAATCCTAACCCTAAATCTAATTCTCAGACTTCTTGCTTTCTTAGAGTTTAGAAAGCCTGCAATCCTCCCATGCCATGCGTGAAAGAAGGCTCTACCACTGTGTCCTGCATGAAACCCACGGGCCCATACCCAGAGTATGATAGAGTGGGTTCCTGGGTACAATCCCAGCCCCCTAAACTCCCCCCACCGGCCTAATGCAAACAGGGCCCGTGCGCTAAGCATAAACAATACCTTTAACAGATAACCCTAACCCTGAACATAACACCCAACCCTGTTCCTATTTCTCCCCTTAACACGTAAACCTCACCGTGCGCCTAACTTTAACCTCTTATCCTAACGTTAATGCATAACCCATTTCCTGAGAACAACCCCTATCCCATAATTCTAACCCTATCTCCTAGTCATTACTGTGACACCTAATCCCTAACCCTAATTCTAAACCGCTAACCCTAACCATAACCGTACCTACAACCCAACACTGAGTGTAAACCTTTCTTCTAACCCCAACGCTATGCCTAACAAAAACCCTAACCCTTGACCCTAACCCTTCACCCTAACCCCTAAGCCTTACCCTAACCCTTAACCCTAATCCTAATCCTAACCATTAAACCTAACCCTAGCTCTTAAAGCTAACCCTAAACCTTACCCTCATGACTAGACCTAACCCTGACACTAACCTAACACCGAACCCTAACCAGAACCCATTAAGATAACCCTGAACCCTATCCCTAACCATAGCAGTAAACTTTAACCCTAAACCTAAGCCCAACCCGTAACCCTAATCCTCTCCTTTTACCCTAAAACTAACCCCTAAACCTAACCCCTATACCTCACCCTAACTCTAACCCCAATCCTAATTCTAACCATACCCCTTCATAAAACACTAACTCCTAACCGCTAACACTAACACTAACCAAAAACCCTAATCACTAATCCCTAACCCTAACGCTTAACCTTTACCCTAACCGTTAACCCTCACCCTAAATCTTAACACTGACCCTAACCTTAACCTTTAACTCTAAGCCTAACCCTTAACCCTACAGTAAGGAAGACCCTTAATGCTAATGGAATCCCTTATCCCTAACCCTAACACTACAGCTAAAAATAACCCTAACCTTGGGTCCTTAAACCTGACCCCTAACACTTACTTTAACCCCAAACCCTAACCCTAATCCTAAGCATTAAACCTAACCCTATCTCTTAACCCTAACGCTAGCCCTTACCCTAAGCCTAGATCTAACCCTAAATCTAACCTACCGCCTAAACCTAACCTTAAGCACTAATGCTAACACTAACCCTGAACCCTAAACCTACCCGTAACCCTTAACACTAACCCTATCCGTGAACCTTAACCCTGACCCTAACCATTACCTGCACCCAAGCATTTAACCCTCACATTAACCCTAATCCTTAATGCTAACCCTAACACTAAACCCTAACCCTAAGCCCAACACTTATCCCTTATCCTATCCCTTAACCCTAACCCTAATGCTACCCCCTAAACGTAACCCTAACCGTGACCAGTAAACCTAACCCTAACCTCTAACAAAAACCATAGCACATAACTCTAAACCTAAAACTAACCCTAACACTAACCCTAAACCCTAACTCTTAACCTTAACCCTAAGCGTTAACTCTCACGCTAACCTTTAATCCTAACCCTAATCCTAATCTTCAACCCTAAACCTAACTCTTAACCCTAACCCTGTACCAAACCCTAACCCCTCATCTTAACCCTAACCGTAAACCTCAACCCTAAACCAAAGTGTAACCGTTAAACCTAAGAGTAACCTTTAACCCTAACCCTAATCCCTAACCCTAAGACCTCACCCTAACACTAAATTTCATCCATAACCCTAACCAGAATCCTAACCCTAAATCTAATTCTCAGACTTCTTGCTTTCTTAGAGTTTAGAAAGCCTGCAATCCTCCCACGCCATGTGTGAAAGGAGGCTCTACCACTGTGTCCTGCATGAAACCCACGGGCCCATACCCAGAGTATGATAGAGTGGGTTCCCTGGTACAATCCTAGCCCCCTAAACTCCCCCCGCCCACCTAATGCAGACAGGGCCCGAGCGCTAAGCATAAACAATACCTTTAACAGATAACCCTAACCCTGAACATAACACCCAACCCTGTTCCTATTTCTCCCCTTAACACGTAAACCTCGCCGTGCGCCTAACTTTAACCTCTTATCCTAACGTTAATGCATAACCCATTTCCTGAGAACAACCCCTATCCCATAATTCTAACCCTATCTCCTAGTCATCACTGTGACACCTAATCCCTAACCCTAATTCAAAACCGCTAACCCTAACCGTAACCCTACCTACAACCCTATCACTGACAGTAATCCTTACTTCTAACACCAACGCTATGCCTAACAAAAACCCTAACCCTTGATCCTAACCCTTCACCCTAACCCCTAAGCCTTACCCTAACCCTTAACCCTAATCCTAATCCTAACCATTAAACCTAACCCTAGCTCTTAAAGCTAACCCTAAACCTTACCCTCACGACTAGACCTAACCCTGACACTAACCTAACACCTAACCCTAACCAGAACCCCTAAAGCTAACCCTGAACCCTATCCCTAACGCTAGCAGTAAACTTTAAACCTAAACCTAAGCCCAACCCGTAACCCAAATCCTATCCTTTTACCCTAAAACTGACCCCTAAACCTAACCCCTATACCTCACCGTAACTCTAACCCCAATACTGATTCTAACCATACCCCTTCATAAAACACTAACTCCTAACCGCTAACACTAACACTAACCAAAAACCCTAATCACTAATCCCTAAACCTAACGCTTAACCTTTACCCTAACCGTTAACCCTCACCCTAAATCTTAACCTTTACTCTAAGCCTAACCCTTAACCCTACGGTAAGGAAGACCCTTAATGCTAATGGGATCCCTTATCCCTAACCCTAACACTACAGCTAAAAATAACCCTAACCTTGGATCCTTAAACCTAACCCCTAACACTTACCTTAACCCCAAACCCTAACCCTAATCCTAAGCATTAAACCTAACCCTATATCTTAACCCTAACGCTAGCCCTTACCCTAACGCCTAGATCTAACCCTAAATCTAACCTACCGCCTAATCCTAAACTTAAGCCCTAATGCTAACACTAACCCTGAACCCTAAACCTACCCGTAACCCTTAACACTAACCCTATCCCTGAACCTTAACCCTTACCCTAACCATTACCCGCACCCAAGCATTTAACCCTGATTCTAACCCTAATCCTTAATGATAAACCTAACACTAAACCCTAACCCTAAGCCCAACACTTAACCCTAATCCTATCCCTTAACCCTAACCCTAACCCTAATTCTACCCCCTAAACGTAACTCTAACCGTGACCAGTAAACCTAACCCTAACCTCTAACACAAACCATAGCACATAACTCTAACCCTAAAACTAACCCTAACCCTAACCCTAAACCCTAACTCTTAACCTTAACCCTAAGCGTTAACTCTCACGCTAACCTTTAATCCTAACCCTAATCCTAATCTTCAACCCTAAACCTAACACTTAACCCTAACCCTGTACCAAACCCTAACCCCTCATCTTAACCCTAACCGTAAACCTCAACCATAAACCAAAGTGTAACCGTTAAACCTAAGAGTAACCTTTAACCCTAACCCTAATCCCTAACCCTAAGCCCTCACCCTAACACTAAACTTCATCCTTAACCCTAACCAGAATCCTAACCCTAAATCTAATTCTGATTCTTCTTGCTTTCTTAGAGTTTAGAAAGCCTGCAATCCTCCCATGCCATGCGTGAAAGGAGGCTCTACCACTGTGTCCTGCATGAAACCCACGGGCCCATACCCAGAGTATGATAGAGTGGGTTCCCGGGTACAATCCCAGCCCCCTAACTCCCCCCGCCCGCCTAATGCAGACAGGGCCTGTGCGCTAAGCATAAACAATACCTTTAACAGATAACCCTAACCCTGAACATAACACCCAACCCTGTTCGTATTTATCCCCTTAACACGTAAACCTCACCGTGCGCCTAACTTAACCTCTTATCCTAACGTTAATGCATAACCCATTTCCTGAGAACAACCCCTATCCCATAATTCTAACCCTATCTCCTAGTCATCACTGTGACACCTAATCCCTAACCCTAATTCTAAACCGCTAACCCTAACCGTAACCCTACCTACAACCCTAACACTGACAGTAACCCTTACTTCTAACCCCAATGCTATGCCTAACAAAAACCCTAACCCTTGACCCTAACCCTTCACACTAACCCCTAAGCCTTACCCTAACCCTTAACCCTAATCCTAATCCTAACCATTAAACCTAACCCTAGCTCTTAAAGCTAACCCTAAACCTTACCCTCACGACTATACCTAACCCTGAGACTACCCTAACACCTAACCCTAACCAGAACCCCTAAAGCTAACCCTGAACCCTATAGCTAACCCTAGCAGTAAACTTTAACCCTAAACCTAAGCCCAACCCGTAACCCTAATCCTATCCTTTTACCCTAAAACTAACCCCTAAACCAAACCCCTATACCTCACCCTAACTCTAACCCCAATCCTATTTCTAACCATACCCCTTCATAAAACACTAACTTCTAACCGCTAACCCTAACACTAACCAAAAACCCTAATCACTAATCCCTAACCCTAACGCTTAACCTTTACCCTAATCGTTAACCCTCACCCTAAATCTTAACACTGACCTTAACCTTAACCTAATCCTTAATGACAACCCTAACACTAAGCCCTAACACTAAGCCCAACACTTAACCCTAATCCTATCCCTTAACCCTAACCCTGAAACTAATGCTAAACCCTAAACGTAACCCTAACCTTGACCAGTAAACCTAACCCTAACCTCTAACACAAACCATAGCACATAACTCTAACCCTAAAACTAACCCTAACCCTAACCCTAAACCCTAACTCTTAACCTTAACCCTAAGCGTTAACTCTCACGCTAACCTTTAATCCTAACCCTAATCCTAATCTTCAACCCTAAACCTAACACTTAACCCTAACCCTGTACCAAACCATAACCCCTCATCTTGATCCTAACCGTAAACCTCAACCCTAAACCAAAGTGTAACCGTTAAACCTAAGAGTAACCTTTAACCCTAACCCTAATCCCTAACCCTAAGCCCTCACCCTAACACTAAACTTCATCCTTAACCCTAACCAGAATCCTAACCCTAAATCTAATTCTCAGACTTCTTGCTTTCTTAGAGTTTAGAAAGCCTGCAATCCTCCCATGCCATGCGTGAAAGGAGGCTCTACCACTGTGTGCTGCATGAAACCCACGGGCCCATACTAAGAGTAAGATAGAGTGGGTTCCCGGGTACAATCCCAGCCCCCTAAACTCCCCCCGCCCGCCTAATGCAGACAGGGCCCGTGCGCTAAGCATAAACAATACCTTTAACAGATAACCCTAACCCTGAACATAACACCCAACCCTGTTCCTATTTCTCCCCTTAACACGTAAACCTCACCGTGCGCCTAACTTTAACCTCTTATCCTAACGTTAATGCATAACCCATTTCCTGAGAACAACCCCTATCCCATAATTCTAACCCTATCTCCTAGTCATCACTGTGACACCTAATCCCTAACCCTAATTCTAAACCGCTAACCCTAACCGTAACCCTACCTACAACCCTAACACTGACAGTAACCCTTACTTCTATCCCCAACACTATTCCTAACAAAAACCCTAACCCTTGACTCTAACCCTTACCCTAACCCCTAAGCCTTACCCTAACCCTTAACACTAATCCTAATCCTAACCATTAAACCTAACCCTAGCTCTTAAAGCTAACCCTAAACCTTACCCTCACGACTACACCTAACCCTGACACTAACCTAACACCTAACCCTAACCAGAACCCCTAAAGCTAACCCTGAAATCTATCCCTAACCCTAGCAGTAAACTTTAACCCTAAACCTAAGCCCAACACGTAACCCTAATCCTATCCTTTTACCCTAAAACTAACTCCTAATCCTAACCCCTATACCTCACCCTAACTCTAACCCCAATCCTAATTCTAACCATACCCCTTCATATAACACTAACTTCTAACTGCTAACCCTAACACTAACCAAAAACCCTAATCACTAATCCCTAACCCTAACGCTTAACCTTTACCCTAACCGTTAACCCTCACCCTAAATCTTAACCCTGACCCTAACCTTAACCTTTAACTCTAAGCCTAACCCTTGACCCTACAGTAAGGAAGACCCTTAATGCTAGTGGGATCCCTTATCCCTAACCCTAACACTACAGCTAAAAATAACCCTAACCTTGGATCCTTAAACCTAACCCCTAACACTTACTTTAACCCCAAACCCTAACCCTAATCCTAAGCATTAAACCTAACCCTATCTCTTAACCCTAACGCTAGCCCTTACCCTAAGGCCTAGATCTAACCCTAAATCTAACCTACCGCCTAATCCTAACCTTAAGCCCTAATGCTAACACTAACCCTGAATGCTAAACCTACCCGTAACCCTTAACACTAACCCTATCCGTGAATCTTAAACCTGACCCTAACCATTACCCACACCCAAGCATTTAACCCTGATTCTAACCCTAATCCTTAATGATAAACCTAACACTAAACCCTAACCCTAAGCCCAACACTTCACCCTAATCCTATCCCTTAACCCTAACCCTAACCCTAATGCTACCCCCTAAACGTAACCCTAACCGTGACCAGTAAACCTAACCCTAACCTCTAACACAAACCATAGCACATAACTCTAACTCTAAAACTAACCCTAACCCTAACCCTACACTAAACCCTAACCCTTAACCTTAACCCTAAGCGTTAACTCTCACGCCAACCTTTAATCCTAACCCTAATCCTAATCTTCAACCCTAAACCTAACACTTAACCCTAACCCTGTACCAAACCCTAACCCCTCATCTTCACCCTAACCGTAAACCTCAACCCTAAACCAAAGTGTAACCATTAAACCTAAGAGTAACCTTTAACCCTAACCCTATCCCTAACCCTAAGCCCTCACCCTAACACTAAACTTCATCCTTAACCCTAACCAGAATCCTAACCCTAAATCTAATTCTCAGACTTCTTGCTTTCTTAGACTTTCGAAAGCCTGCAATTCTCCCATGCCATGCGTGAAAGGAGGCTCTACCACTGTGTCCTGCATGAAACCCACGGGCCCATACCGAGAGTATGTTAGAGTGGGTTCCCGGGTACAATCCCTGCCCCCTAAACTCCCCCCGCCCGCCTAATGCAGACAGGGCCCGTGCGCTAAGCATAAACAATACCTTTAACAGATAACCCTAACCCTGAACATAACACACAACCCTGTTCCTATTTCTCCCCTTAACACGTAAACCTCACCGTGCGCCTAACTTTAACCTCTTATCCTAACGTTGATGCATAACCCATTTCCTGAGAACAACCCCTATCCCATAATTCTAACCCTATCTCTTAGTCATCACTGTGACACCTAATCCCTAACCCTAATTCTAAACCGCTAACCCTAACCGTAACCCTACCTACAACCCTAACACTGACAGTAACCCTTACTTCTAACCCCAACGCTATGCCTAACAAAAACCCTAACCCTTGACCCTAACCCTTCACCCTAACCCCTAAGCCTTACCCTAACCCTTAACCCTAATCCTAATCCTAACCATTAAACCTAACCCTAGCTCTTAAAGCTAACCCTAAAACTTACCCTCACGACTAGACCTAACCCTCACACTAACCTAACACCTAACCCTAACCAGAACCCCTAAAGCTAACCCTGAACCCTATCCCTAACCCTAGCAGTAAACTTTAACCCTAAACCTAAGCCCAACCCGTAACCCTAATCCTATCCTTTTACCCTAAAACTAACCCCTAAACCTAACCCCTATACCTCACCCTAACTCTAACCCCAATCCTAATTCTAACCATACCCCTTCATAAAACACTAACTCCTAACCGCTAACCCTAACACTAACCAAAAACCCTAATCACTAATCCCTAACCCTAACACTTAACCTTTACCCTAACCGTTAACCCTCACCATAAATCTTAACACTGACCCTAACCTTAACCTTTAACTCTAAGCCTAACCCTTAACCCTACAGTAAGGAAGACCCTTAATGCTAATGGGTTCCCTTATCCCTACCCTAACACAACAGCTAAAAATAACCCTAAACTTGGATCCTTAAACCTAACCCCTAATACTTACTTTAACCCCAAAACCTAACCCTAATCCTAAGCCTTAAACCTAACCCTATCTCTTAACCCTAACGCTAGCCCTTACCCTAACGCCTAGATCTAACCCTAAATCTAAACTACCGCCTAATCCTAACCTTAAGCCCTAATGCTAACACTAACCCTGAACCCTAAATCTACCCGTAACCCTTAACACTAACCCTATTCGTGATCCTTAACCCTGACCCTAACCATTACCCGCACCCAAGCATTTAACCCTGACCCTAACCCTAATCCTTAATGCTAACCTTAACACTAAACCCTAACCCTAAGCCCAACACTTAACCCTAATCCTATCCCTTAACCCTAAGCCTAACCCTAACCCTAATGCTAACCCCTAAACGTAAGCCTAACCGTGACCAGTAAACCTAACCCTAAACTCTATCACAAACCATAGCACATAACTCTAACCCTAAAACTAACCCTAACCCGAAACCCTAAACCCTAACTCTTAACCTTAACCCTAAGCGTTAACTCTTACGCTAACCTTTAATTCTAACCCTAATCCTAATCTTCAACCCTAAACCTAACACTTAACCCTAACCCTGTACCAAACCCTAACCCCTCATCTTAACCCTAACCGTAAACCTCAACCCTAAACCAAAGTGTAACCGTTAAACCTAGGTGTAACCTTTAACCCTAACCCTAATCCCTAACCCTAAGCCCTCACCCTAACACTAAACTTCATCCTCAACCCTAACCAGAATCCTAACCCTAAATCTAATTCTCAGACTTCTTGCTTTCTTAGAGTTTAGAAAGCCTGCAATCCTCCCATGCCATGCGTGAAAGGAGGCTCTACCACTGTGTCCTGCATGAAACCCACGGGCCCATACCCAGAGTATGATAGAGTGGGTTCCCGGGTACAATCCCAGCCCCCTAAACTCCCCCCGCCCGCCTAATGCAGACAGGGCCCGTGCGCTAAGCATAAACAATACCTTTAACAGATAACCCTAACCCTGAACATAACACCCAACCCTGTTCCTATTTCTCCACTTAACACGTAAACCTCACCGTGCGCCTAACTTTAACCTCTTATCCTAACGTTAATGCATAACCCATTTCCGGAGAACAACCCCTATCCCATAATTCTAACCCTATCTCCTAGTCATCACTGTGACACCTAATCCCTTACCCTAATTCTAAACCGCTAACCCTAACCGTAACCCTACCTACAACCCTAACACTGACAGTAACCCTTACTTCTAACCCCAACGCTATGCCTAACAAAAACCCTAACCCTTGACCCTAACCCTTCACCCTAACCCCTAAGCCTTACCCTAACCCTTAACGCTAATCCTAATCCTAACCATTAAACCTAACCCTAGCTCTTAAAGCTAACCCTAAATCTTACCCTCACGACTAGACCTAACCCTGACACTAACCTAACACCTAACCCTAACCAGAACCCCTAAAGCTAACCCTGAACCCTATCCCTAACCCTAGCAGTAAACTTTAACCCTAAACCTAAGCCCAACCCGTAACCCTAATCCTATCATTTTACCCTAAATCTAACCCCTAAACCTAAACCCTATACCTCACCCTAACTCTAACCCCAATCCTAATTCTAACCATACCCCTTCATAAAACACTAACTTCTAACCGCTAACCCTAACACTAACCAAAAACCCTAATTACTAATCCCTAACCCAAACGCTTAACCTTTACCCTAACCGTTAACCCTCACCCTAAATCTTAACACTGACCCTAACCTTAACCTTTAACTCTAAGCCTAACCCTTAACCCTACAGTAAGGAAGACCCTTAATGCTAATGGGATCCCTTATCCCTAACCCTAACACTACAGCTAAAAATAACCCTAACCTTGGATCCTTAAACCTAACCCCTAACACTTACTTTAACCCCAAACCCTAACCCTAATCCTAAGCCTTAAACCTAACCCTATCTCTTAACCCTAACGCTAGCCCTTACCCTAACGCCTAGATCTAACCCTAAATCTAACCTACCGCCTAATCCTAAACTTAAGCCCTAATGCTAACACTAAACCTGAACCCTAAACCTACCCGTAACCCTTAACACTAACCCTATTCGTGATCCTTAACCCTGACCCTAACCATTACCCGCACCCAAGCATTTAACCCTGACCCTAACCCTAATCCTTAATGCTAACCTTAACACTAAACCCTAACCCTAAGCCCAACACTTAACCCTAATCCTATCCCTTAACCCTAAGCCTAACCCTAACCCTAATGCTAACCCCTAAACGTAAGCCTAACCGTGAGCAGTAAACCTAACCCTAACCTCTAACACAAACCATAGCACATAACTCTAACCCTAAAACTAACCCTAACCCTAAACCCTAAACCCTAATACTTAACCTTAACCCTAAGCGTTAACTCTTACGCTAACCTTTAATTCTAACCCTAATCCTAATCTTCAACCCTAAACCTAACACTTAACCCTAACCCTGTACCAAACCCTAACCCCTCATCTTAACCCTAACCGTAAACCTCAACCCTAAACCAAAGTGTAACCGTTAAACCTAGGTGTAACCTTTAACCCTAACCCTAATCCCTAACCCTAATCCCTCACCCTAACACTAAACTTCATCCTTAACCCTAACCAGAATCCTATCCCTAAATCTAATTCTCAGACTTCTTGCTTTCTTAGAGTTTAGAAAGCCTGCAATCCTCCCATGCCATGCGTGAAAGGAGGCTCTACCACTATGTCCTGCATGAAACCCACGGGCCCATACCCAGAGTATGATAGAGTGGGTTCCCGGGTACAATCCCAGCCCCCTAAAATCCCCCCGCCCGCCTAATGCAGACAGGGCCCGTGCGCTAAGCATAAACAATACCTTTAACAGATAACCCTAACCCTGAACATAACACCCAACCCTGTTCCTATTTCTCCCCTTAACACGTAAACCTCACCGTGCGCCTAACTTTAACCTATTATCCTAACGTTAATGCATAACCCATTTCCTGAGAACAACCCCTATCCCATAATTCTAACCCTATCTCCTAGTCATCACTGTGACACCTAATCCCTAACCCTAATTCTAAACCGCTAACCCTAACCGTAACCCTACCTACAACCCTAACACTGACAGTAACCCTTACTTCTAACCCCAACGCTATGCCTAACAAAAACCCTAACCCTTGACCCTAACCCTTCACCCTAACCCCTAAGCCTTACCCTAACCCTTAACCCTAATCCTAATCCTAACCATTAAACCTAACCCTAGCTCTTAAAGCTAACCCTAAACCTTACCCTCATGACTAGACCTAACCCTGACCCTAACCTGACACCTAATCCTAACCAGAACCCCTAAAGCTAACCCTGAACCCTATCCCTAACCCTAGCAGTAAATTTTAACCCTAAACCTAAGCCCAACCCGTAACCATAATCCTATCCTTTTACCCTAAAAGTAACCCCTAAACCTAACCCCTATACCTCACCCTAACTCTAACCCCAATCCTAATTCTAACCATACCCCTTCATAAAACACTAACTCCTAACCGCTAACCCTAACACTAACCAAAAACCCTAATGACTAATCCCTAACCCTAATGCTTAACCTTTACCCTAACCGTTAACCTTCACCCTAAATCTTAACACTGACCCTAACCTTAACCTTTAACTGTAACCCTAACCATTAACCCTACAGTATGGAAGACACTTAATGCTAATGGGATCCCTTATCCCTAACCCTAACACTACAGCTAAAAATAACCCTAACATTGGATCCTTAAACGTAACCCCTAACACTTACTTTAACCCCAAACCCTAACCCTAGTCCTAAGCATTAAACCTAACCCTATCTCTTAAACCTAACGCTAGCCCTTACCCTAACGCCTAGATCTAACCCTAAATCTAACCTACCGCCTAATCCTAACCTTAAGCCCTAATGCTAACACTAACCCTGAACCCTAAACCTACCCGTAACCCTTAACACTAACCCTTTCCGTGAACCTTAACCCTGACCCAAACCATTACCCGCACCCAAGCATTTAAACCTGACCCTAACCCTAATCCTTAATGCTAACCCTAACACTAAACCCTAACCCTAAGCCCAACACTTATCCCTAATCCTATCCCTTAACCCTAACCCTAACCCTAATGCTAACCCCTAAACGTAACCCTAACCGTGACCAGTAAACCTAACCCTAACCTCTAACACAAACCATAGCACATAACTCTAACCCTAAAACTAACCCTAACCCTAACCCTAACCCTAAACCCTAACTCTTAACCTTAACCCTAAGCGTTAACTCTCACGCTAACCTTTAATCCTAACCCTAATCCTAATCTTCAACCCTAAACCTAACACTTAACCCTAACCCTGTACCAAACACTAACCCCTCATCTTAACCCTAACCGTAAAACTCAACCCTAAACCGAAGTGTAACCGTTAAAACTAAGAGTAACCTTTAACCCTAACCCTAATCCATAACCCTAAGCCCTCACCCTAACACTAAGCTTCATCCTTAACCCTAACCAGAATCCTAACCCTAAATCTAATTCTCAGACTTCTTGCTTTCTTAGAGTTTAGAAAGCCTGCAATCCTCCCATGCCATGCGTGAAAGGAGGCTCTACCACTGTGTCCTGCATGAAACCCACGGGCCCAAACACAGAGTATGATAGAGTGGGTTCCCGGGTACAATCCCAGCCCCCTAAACTCCCCCCGCCCGCCTAATGCAGACAGGGCCCGTGCGCTAAGCATAAACAATACCTTTAACAGATAACCCTAACCCTGAACATAACACCCAACCCTGTTCCTATTTCTCCCCTTAACACGTAAACCGCACCGTGCGCCTAACTTTAACCTCTTATCCTAACGTTAATGCATAACCCATTTCCTGAGAACAACCCCTATCCCATAATTCTAACCCTATCTCCTAGTCATCACTGTGACACCTAATCCCTAACCCTAATTCTAAACCGCTAACCCTAACCGTAACCCTACCTACAACCCTAACACTGACAGTAACCCTTACTTCTAACCCCAACGCTATGCCTAACAAAAACCCTAACACTTGACCCTAACCCTTCACCAAAACCCCTAAGCATTACCCTAACCCTTAACCCTAATCCTAATCCTAACCATTAAACCTAACCCTAGCTCTTAAAGCTAACCCTAAACCTTACCCTCACGACTAGACCTAACCCTGACACTAACCTAACACCTAACCCTAACCAGAACCCCAAAGCTAACGCTGAACCCTATCCCTAACCCTAGCAGTAAACTTTAACCCTAAACCTAAGCCCAACCCGTAACCCTAATCCTATCCTTTTACCCTAAAACTAACCCCTAAACCTCACCCTAACTCTAACACCAATCCTAATTCTAACCATACCCCTTCATAAAACACTAACTCCTAACCGCTAACCCTAACACTAACCAAAAACCCTAATCACTCATCCCTAACCCTAACACTTAACCTTTACCCTAACCGTTAACCCTCACCCTAAATCTTAACACTGACCCTAACCTTAACCTTTAACTGTAAGCCTAACCCTTAACCCTACAGTAAGGAAGACCCTTAATGCTAATGGGATCCCTTATCCCTAACCCTAACACTACAGCTAAAAATAACCCTAACCTTGGATCCTTAAACCTAACCCCTAACACTTACTTTAACCCCAAACCCTAACCCTAATCCTAAGCATTAAACCTAACCCTATCTCTTAACCCTAACGCTAGCCCTTACCCTAACGCCTAGATCTAACCCTAACCCTAACCTACCGCCTAATCCTAACCTTAAGCCCTAATGCTAACACTAACCCTGAACCCTCAACCTACCCATAACCCTTAACACTAACCCTATCTGTGAACCTTAACCCTGACCCTAACCATTACCCGCACCCAAGCATTTAAACCGGACCCTAACCCTAATCCTTAATGCTAACCCTAACACTAAATCCTAACCCTAAGCCCAACACTTAACCCTAATCCTATCCCTTAACCCTAACCCTAACCCTAACCCTAATGCTAACCCCTCAACGTAACCCTAACCGTGACCAGTAAACCTAACTCTAACCTCTAACACAAACCATAGCACACAACTCTAACCCTAAAACTAACCCTAACCCTAACCCTAACCCTAAACCCTAACTCTTAACCTTAACCCTAAGCGTTAACTCTCACGCTAACCTTTAATCCTAACCCTAATCCTAATCTTCAACCCTAAACCTAACACTTAACCCTAACCCTGTACAAACCCTAACCCCTCATCTTAACCCTAACCGTAAACCTCAATCCTAAACCAAAGTGTAACCGTTAAACCTAAGAGTAACCTTTAACCCTAACCCTAATCCCTAACCCTAAGCCCTCACCCTAACACTAAACTTCATCCTTAACCCTAACCAGAATCCTAACCCTAAATCTAATTCTCAGACTTCTTGCTTTCTTAGAGTCTAGAAAGCCTGCAATCCTCCCATGCCATGCGTGAAATGAGGCTCTACCACTGTGTCCTGCATGAAACCCAGGGGCCCATACCCAGAGTATGATAGAGTGGGTTCCCGGGTACAATCCCAGCCCCCTAAACTCCCCCCGCCCGCCTAATGCAGACAGGGCCCGTGCGCTAAGCATAAACAATACCTTTAACAGATAACCCTAACCCTGAACATTACACCCAACCCTGTTCCTATTTCTCCCCTTAACACGTAAACCTCACCGTGCGCCTAACTTTAACCTCTTATCCTAACGTTAATGCATAACCCATTTCCTGAGAACAACCCCTATCCCATAATTCTAACCCTATCTCCTAGTCATCACTGTGACACCTAATCCCTAACCCTAATTCTAAACCGCTAACCCTAACCGTAACCCTACCTACAACCCTAACACTGACAGTAACCCTTACTTCTAACCCCAACGCTATACCTAACAAAAACCCTAACCCTTGACCCTAACCCTTCACCCTAACCCCTAAGCCTTACCCTAACCCTTAACCCTAATCCTAATCCTAAACATTAAACCTAACCCTAGCTCTTAAAGCTAACTCTAAACCTTACCCTCAAGACTAGACCTAACCCTGACACTAACCTAACACCTATCCCTAACCAGAACCCGTAAAGCTAACGCTGAACCCTATCCCTAACCCCAGCAGTAAGCTTTAACCCTAAACCTAAGCCCAACCCGTAACCCTAATCCTATCGTTTTACCCTAAAACTAACCCCTAAACCTAACCCCTATACCTCACCCTAACTCTAACCCCAATCCTAATTCTAACCATACCCCTTCATAAAACACTAACTCCTAACCGCTAACCCTAACACTAACCAAAAACCCTAATCACTAATCCCTAACCCTAATGCTTAACCTTTACCCTAACCGTTAACCCTCACCCTAAATCTTAACACTGACCCTAACCTTAACCTTTAACTCTAAGCCTAACCCTTAACCCTACAGTAAGGAAGACCCTTAATGCTAATGGGATCCCTTATCCCTAACCCTAACACTACAGCTAAAAATAACCCTAACCTTGGATCCTTAAACCTAACCCCTAACACTTACTTTAACCCCAAACCCTAACCCCAATCCTAAGCATTAAACCTAACCCTATCTCTTAACCCTAACGCTAGCCCTTACCCTAACGCCTAGATCTAACCCTAAATCTAACCTACCGCCTAATCCTAACCTTAAGCCCTAATGCTAACACTAACCCTGAACCCTAAACCTACCCGTAACCGTTAACACTAAGCCTATCCGTGAACCCTCAATCTGACCCTAACCATTACCCTCACCCAAGCATTTAACCCGGACCCTAACCCTAATCCTTAATGATAACCTTAACACTAAACCCTAACCCTAAGCCCAACACTTAACCCTAATCCTATCCCTTAACCCTAACCCTAAGCCTAATGCTACCCCCTAAACTTAACCCTAACCATGACCAGTAAACCTAACCCTAACCTCTAACACAAACCGTAGCACATAACTCTAAACCTAAAACTAACCCTAACCCTAATCCTAAACCCTAACTCTGAACCTTAACCCTAAGCGTTAACTCTCATGCTAACCTTTAATCCTAACCCTATTCCTAATGTTCAACCCTAAACCTCACGCTTAACCCTAACACTGTACCAAACCCTAACCCCTCATCTTAACCCTAACCGTAAACCTCAACCCTAAACCAAAGTGTAACCGTTAAACCTAAGAGTAACCTTTAACCCTAACCCTAATCCCTAACCCTAAGCCCTCACCCTAACACTAAACTTCATCCTTAACCCTAACCAGAATCCTAACCCTAAATCTAATTCTCAGACTTCTTGCTTTCTTAGAGTTTAGAAAGCCTGCAATCCTCCCATGCCATGCGTGAAAGGAGGCTCTACCACTGTGTCCTGCATGAAACCCACGGGCCCATACCCAGAGTATGATAGAGTGGGTTCCCGGGTACAATCCCAGCCCCCTAAACTCCCCCTGCCCGCCTAATGCAGACAGGGCCCGTGCGCTAAGCATAAACAATACCTTTAACAGATAACCCTAACCCTGAACATAACACCCAACCCTGTTCCTATTTCTCCCCTTAACACGTAAACCTCACCGTGCGCCTAATTTAACCTCTCATCCTAACATTAATGCATACCCATTTCCTGAGAACAACCCCATCCCATAATTCTAACCCTATCTCCTAGTCATCACTGTGACACCTAATCCCTAATCCTAATTCTAAACCGCTAACGCTAACCGTAACCCTACCTACAACCCTAACACTGAGTGTAACCCTTACTTCTAACCCCAACGCTATGCCTAACAAAAACCCTAACCCTTGACCCTAACCCTTCACCCTAACCCCTAAGCCTTACCCTAACCCTTAACCCTAATCCTAATCCTAACCATTAAACCTAACCCTAGCTCTTAAAGCTAACCCTAAACCTTACACTCACGACTAGACCCAACCCTGACACTAACCTAACACCTAACCCTAACCAGAACCCCTAAAGCTAACCCTGAACCCTATCCCTAACCCTAGCAGTAAACTTTAACCCTAAACCTAAGCCCAACCCGTAACCCTAATCCTATCCTTTTACCCTAAAACTAACCCCTAAACCTAACCCCTATACCTCACCCTAACTCTAACACCAATCCTAATTCTAACCATACCCCTTCATAAAACACTAACTCCTAACCGCTAACCCTAACACTAACCAAAAACCCTAATCACTAATCCCTAACCCTAACGCTTAACCTTTACCCTAACCGTTAACCCTCACCCTAAATCTTAACACTGACCCTAACCTTAAACTTTAACTCTAAGCCTAACCCTGAACCCTACAGAAAGGAAGACCCTTAATGCTAATGGGATCCCTTATCCCTAACCCTAACACTACAGCTAAAAATAACCCTAACCTTCGATCCTTAAACCTAACCCCTAACACTTACTTTAACCCCAAACCCTAACCCTAATCCTAAGCATTAAACCTAAACCTATCTCTTAACCCTAACGCTAGCCCTTACCCTAACGCCTAGATCTAACCCTAAATCTAACCTACTGCCTAATCCTAACCTTAAGCCCTAATGCTAACACTAAATCTGAACCCTAAACCTACACGTGACCCTTAATACTAACCGTATCTGTGAACCTTAACCCTGACCGTAACCATTACCCGCACCCAAGCATTTAACCCTGACCCTAACCCTAATCCTTAATGCTAACCTTAACAGTAAACCCTAACCCTAAGCCCAACACTTAACCCTAATCCTATCCCTTAACCCTAACCCTAACCCTAACCCTAATGCTAACCCCTAAACGTAATCCTTACCATGACCAGTAAACCTAACCCTAACCTCTAACACAAACCATAGCACATAACTCTAAACCTAAAACTAACCCTAACCCTAACCCTAAACCCTAACTCTTAACCTTAACCCTATGCGTTAACTCTCACGCTAACCTTTAATCCTAACCCTATTCCTAATCTTCAACCCTAAACCTAACACTTAACCCTAACCCTGTACCAAACCCTAACCCCTCATCTTAATCCTAACCGTAAACCTCAACCCTAAACCAAAGTGTAACCGTTAAACCTAAGAGTAATCTTTAACCCTAACCCTAATCCCTAACCCTAAGCCCTCACCCTAACACTAAACTTCATCCTTAACCCTAACCAGAATCCTAACCCTAAATCTAATTCTCAGACTTCTTGCTTTCTTAGAGTTTAGAAAGCCTGCAATCCTCCCATGCCATGCGTGAAAGGAGGCTCTACCACTGTGTCCTGCATGAAACCCAGGGGCCCATACCCAGAGTATGATAGAGTGGGTTCCCGGGTACAATCCCAGCCCCCTAAACTCCCCCCGCCCGCCTAATGCAGACAGGGCCCGTGCGCTAAGCATAAACAATACCTTTAACAGATAACCCTAACCCTGAACATAACACCCAACCCTGTTCCTATTTCTCCCCTTAACACGTAAACCTCAACGTGAGCCTAATTTAACCTCTCATCCTAATATTAATGCATAACCCATTTCCTGAAAACAACCCGATCCCATAATTCTAACCCTATCTCCTAGTCATCACTGTGACACCTAATCCCTAACCCTAATTCTAAACCGCTAACCCTAACCGTAACCCTACCTACAACCCTAACACTGAGTGTAACCCTTACTTCTAACCCCAACGCTATGCCTAACAAAAACCCTAACCCTTGAACCTAACCCTTCACCCTAACCCCTAAGCCTTACCCTAACCGTTAACCCTAATCCTAATCCTAACTATTAAACCTAACCCTAGCTCTTAAAGCTAACCCTAAACCTTACCCTCATGACTAGACCTAACCGTGACACTAACCTAACACCTAACCCTATCCAGAATCCTAAAGCTAACGCTGAACCCTATCCCTAACCCCAGCAGTAAGCTTTAACCCTAAACCTAAGCCCAACCCGTAACCCTAATCCTATACTTTTACCCTAAAACTAACCTCTAAACCTAACCCCTATACCTCACCCTAACTCTAACCCCAATCCTAATTCTAACCATACCCCTTCATAAAACACTAACTCCTAACCGCTAACCCTAACACTAACCAAAAACCCTAATCACTAATCCCTAACCCTAACGCTTAACCTTCACCCTAACCGTTAACCCTCACCCTAAATCTTAACACTGACCCTAACCTTAACCTTTAACTCTAAGCCTAACCCTTAACCCTACAGTAAGGAAGACCCTTAATGCTAATGGGATCCCTTATCCCTAACCCTAACACTACAGCTAAAAATAACCCTAACCTAGGATCCTTATACCTAACCCCTAACATTTGCTTTAACCCCAAACCCTAACCCTAATCCTAAGCATTAAACCTAACCCTATCTCTTAACCCTAACGCTAGCCCTTACCCTAACGCCTAGATCTAACTCTAAATCTAACCTACCGCCTAATCCTGACCTTAAGCCCTAATGCTAACACTAACCCTGAACCCTAAACCTACCCGTAACCCTTAACACTAACCCTATCCGTGAACCTTAACCCTGACCCTAACCATTACCCGCACCCAAACTTTTAAACCTGATTCTAACCCTAATCCTTAATGATAAACCTAACACTAAACCCTAACCCTAAGCCCAACACTTAACCCTAATCCTATCCCTTAACCCTAACCCTAACCCTAATCCTACCTCCTAAAAGTTACTCTAACCGTGACGAGTAAACCTAACCCTAACCTCTAACACAAACCATAGCACATAACTCTAACCCTAAAACTAACCCTAACCCTAACCCTAACCCTAAACCCTAAGTCTTAAGCTTAACACAAAGCGTTAACTCTCACGCTAACCTTTAATCCTAACCCTAATCCTAATCTTCAACCCTAAACCTAACACTTAACCCTAACCCTGTACCAAACCCTAACCCCTCATCTTAACCCTAACCGTAAACCTCAACCCTAAACCGAAGTGTAACCGTTAAACCTAAGAGTAATCTTATCCCTAACCCTAATCCCTAACCCTAAGCCCTCACCCTAACACTAAATTTCATCCTTAACCCTAACCATAATCCTAACCCTAAATCTAATTCTCAGACTTCTTGCTTTCTTAGAGTTTAGAAAGCCTGCAATCCTCCCATGCCATGCGTGAAAGGAGGCTCTACCACTGTGTCCTGCATGAAACCCACGGGCCCATACCCAGAGTAGGATAGAGTGGGTTCCCGGGTACAATCCCAGCCCCCTAAACTCCCCCCGCCCGCCTAATGCAGACAGGGCCCCTGCGCTAAGCATAAACAATACCTTTAACAGATAACCCTAACCCTGAACATAACACCCAACCCTGTTCCTATTTCTCCCCTTAACACGTAAACCTCACCGTGCGCCTAACTTTAACCTCTTATCCTAACGTTAATGCATAACCCATTTCCTGAGAACAACCCCTATCCCATAATTCTAACCCTATCTCCTAGTCATCACTGGGACACCTAATCCCTAACCCTAATTCTAAACCGCTAACCCTAACCGTAACCCTACCTACAACCCTAACACTGACAGTAACCCTTACTTCTAACCCCAACGCTATGCCTAACAAAAACCCTAACCCTTGACCCTAACCCTTCACCCTAACCCCTAAGCCTTACCCTAACCCTTAACCCTAATCCTAATCCTAACCATTAAACCTAACCCTAGCTCTTAAAGCTAACCCTAAACCTTACCCTCACGACTAGACCTAACCCTGACACTAACCTAACACCTAACCCTAACCAGAACCCGTAAAGCTAACCCTGAACCCTATCCCTAACCGTAGCAGTAAATTTTAACCCTAAACCTAAGCCCAACCCGTAACCCTAATCCTATCCTTTTACCCTAAAACTAACCCCTAAACCAAACCCCTATACCTCCCCCTAACTCTAACCCCAATCCTAATTCTAACCATACCCCTTCATAAAACACTAACTCCTAACCGCTAACCCTAACACTAACCAAAAACCCTAATCACTAATCCCTAACCCTAACGCTTAACCTTTACCCTAACCGTTAACCCTCACCCTAACTCTTAACACTGACCCTAACCTTAACCTAATCCTTAATAATAACCCTAACACTAAGCCCGAACAATAAGCCCAACACTTAAACCTAATCCTATCCCTTAACCCTAACCCTGAAACTAATGCTATACCCTAAACGTAACCCTAACCATGACCAGTAACCTAACTCTAACCTCTAACACAAACCATAGCACATAACTCTAACCCTAAAACTAACCCTAACCCTAACCCTAAACCCTAACTCTTAACCATAAGAATTAACTCTCACGCTAACCTTTAATACTAACCCTAATCCTAGTCTTCAACCCTAAACCTAACACTTAACCCTAACCCTGTACCAAACCCTAACCCCTCATCTTAACCCTAACCGTAAACCTCAACCCTAAACCAAAGTGTAACCGTTAAACCTAAGAGTAACCTTTAACCCTAACCCTAATCCCTAACCCTAAGCCCTCACCCTAACACTAAACTTCATCCTTAACCCTAACCAGAATCCTAACCCTAAATCTAATTCTCAGACTTCTTGCTTTCTTAGAGTTTAGAAAGCCTGCAATCCTCCCATGCCATGCGTGAAAGGAGGCTCTACCACTGTGTCCTGTATGAAACCCACGGGCCTATACCCAGAGTATGATAGAGTGGGTTCCCGGGTACAATCCCAGCCCACTAAACTCCCCCCGCCCGCCTAATGCAGACAGGGCCCGTGCACTAAGCATAAACAATACCTTTAACAGATAACCCTAACCCTGAACATAACACCCAACCCTGTTCCTATTTCTCCCCTTAACACGTAAACCTCACCGTGCGCCTAACTTTAACCTCTTATCCTAAAGTTAATGCATAACCCATTTCCTGAGAACAACCCCTATCCCTTAATTCTAACCCTATCTCCTAGTCATCACTGTGACACCTAATCCCTAACCCTAATTCTAAACCGCTAACCCTACCCGTAACCCTACCTACAACCCTAACACTGGCAGTAACCCTTACTTCTAACCCAAACGCTATGCCTAACAAAAACCCTAACCCTTGACCCTAACCCTTCACCCGAACCCCTAAGCCTTACCCTAACCCTTAACCCTAATCCTAATCCTAACCATTAAACCTAACCCTAGCTCTTAAAGCTAACCCTAAACCTTACCCTCACGACTAGACCTAACCCTGACACTAACCTAACACCTAACCCTAACCAGAACCCCTAAAGCTAACCCTGAACCCGATCCCTAACCCTAGCAGTAAACTTTAACCCTAAACCTAAGCCCAACCTGTAACCCTAATCCTATCCTTCTACCCTAAAACTAACCCCTAAACCTAACTCCTATACCTAACCCTAACTCTAACCCCAATTCTAATTCTAACCATACCCCTTCATAAAACAGTAACTCCTAACCGCTAACCCTGACACTAACCAAAAACCCTAATCACTAATCCCTAACCCTAACACTTAACCTTTACCCTAACTGTTAACCCTCACCCTAAATCTTAACACTGACCCTAACCTTAACCTTTAACTCTAAGCCTAACCCTTAACCCTACAGTAAGGAAGACCCTTAAAGCTAATGGGATCCCTTATCCCTAACACTAACACTACAGCTAAAAGTAACCCTAACCTTGGATACTTAAAAGTAACCCCTAAAACTTACTTTAACCCCAAACCCTAACCCTAATCCTAAGCATTAAACCTAAACCTATATCTTAACCCTAACGCTAGCCCTTACCCTAACGCCTAGATCTAACCCTAAATCTAACTTACCGCCTAATCCTAACCTTAAGCCCTATTGCTAACACTAACCCTGAACCCTAAACCTACCCGTAACCCTTAACACTAACCCTATCCGTGAAGCTTAACGCTGACCCTAACCATTACCCGCACCCAAGCATTTAACACTGTTTCTAACCCTAATCCCTAATGATAAACCTAACACTAAACCCTAACCCTAAGCCCAACACTTAACCCTAATCCTATCCCTTAACCCTAACCCTAACCCTAATGCTACCCCCTAAACGTAACCCTAACCGTGACCAGTAAACCTAACCCTAACTTCTAACACAAACCATAGCACATAACTCTAACCCTTAAACTAACCCTAACCCTAACCCTAACCCTAACCCTGTACCAAACCCTAACCCCTCATCTTAACCCTAACCGTAAACCTCAACCCTAAACCGAAGTGTAACCGTTAAACCTAAGAGTAACCTTTAACCCTAACCCTAATCCCTAACCCTAAGCCCTCACCCTAACACTAAACTTCATCCTTAACCCTAACCAGAATCCTAACCCTAAATCTAATTCTCTGACTTCTTGCTTTCTTAGAGTTTAGAAAGCCTGCAATCCTCCCGTGCCATGCGTGAAAGGAGGCTCTACCACTGTATCCTGCATGAAACCCACGGGCCCATACCCAGAGTATGATAGAGTGGGTTCCGGGGTACAATCCCAGCCCCCTAAACTCCCCCCGCCCGCCTAATGCAGACAGGGCCCGTGCGCTAAGCATAAACAATACCTTTAACAGATAACCCTAACCCTGAACATAACACCCAACCCTGTTCCTATTTCTCCCCTTAACACGTAAACCTCACCGTGCGCCTAACTTTAACATCTTATCCTAACGTTAATGCATAACCCATTTCCAGAGAACAACCCCTATCCCATAATTCTAACCCTATCTCCTAGTCATCACTGTGACACCTAATCCCTAACCCTAATTCTAAACCGCTAACCCTAACCGTAACCCTACCTACAACCCTAACACTGACAGTAACCCTTACTTCTAACCCCAACGCTATGCCTAACAAAAACCCTAACCCTTGACCCTAACCCTTCACCCTAACCCCTAAGCCTTACCCTAACCCTTAACCCTAATCCTAATCCTAACCATTAAACCTAACCCTAGCTCTTAAAGCTAACCCTAAACCTTACCCTCACGACTAGACCTAACCCTGACACTAACCTAACACCTAACCCTAACCAGAACCCCTAAAGCTAACCCTGAACCCCATTCCTTAACCCTAGCAGTAAACTTTAACCCTAAACCTATGCCCAACCTGTAAACCTAATCCTATCCTTTTACCCTAAAACTAACCCCTAAACCTAACCCCTATACCTCACCCTAACTCTAACCCCAATACTAATTCTAACCATACCCCTTCATAAAACACTAACTCCTAACCGCTAACGCTAACACTAACCAAAAACCCTAATCACTAATCCCTAACCCTAACGCTTAACCTTTACCCTAACCGTTAACACTCACCCTAAATCTTAACACTGACCCTAACCTTAATCTTTAACTCTAAGCCTAACCCTTAACCCTACAGTAAGGAAGACCCTTAATGCTAATGGGATCCCTTATCCCTAACCCTAACACTACAGCTAAAAATAACCCTAACCTTGGATCCTTAAACCTAACCCCTAACACTTACCTTAACCCCAAACCCTAATCCTAATCCTAAGCATTAAACCTAACCCAATATCTTAACCCTAACGCTAGCCCTTACCCTAACGCCTAGATCTAACCCTAAATCTAACCTACCGCCTAATCCTAACCTTAAGCCCTAATGCTAACTCTAACCCTGAACCCTAAACCTACCCGTAACCCTTAACACTAACCCTTTCCGTGAACCTTAACCCTGACCCTAACCATTACCCGCACCCAAGCATTTAACCCTGACTCTAACCCTAATCCTTAATGCTAACCCTAACACTAAACCCTAACCGTAAGCCCAACACTTATCCCTAATCCTATCCCTTAACCCTAACCCTAACCCTAATGCTAACCCCTAAACGTAACCCTAACCGTGACCATTAAACCTAACCCTAACCTCTAACACAAACCATAGCACATAACTCTAACCCTAAAACTAACCCTAACCCTAACCCTAACCCTAAACCCTAACTCTTAACCTTAACCCTAAGCGTTAACTCTCACGCTAACCTTTAATCCTAACCCTAATCCTAATCTTCAACCCTAAACCTAACACTTAACCCTAACCCTGTACAAAACCCTAACCCCTCATCTTAACACTAACCGTAAACCTCAACCCTAAACCAAAGTATAACCGTTAAACCTAAGAGTAACCTTTAACCCTAACCCTAATCCCTAACCCTAAGCCCTCACCCTAACACTAAACTTCATCCTTAACCCTAACCAGAATCCTAACCCTAAATCTAATTCTCAGACTTCTTGCTTTCTTAGAGTATAGAAAGCCTGCAATCCTCCCATGCCATGCGTGAAAGGAGGCTCTACCACTGTGTCCTGCATGAAACCCACGGGCCCATACCCAGAGTAGGATAGAGTGGGTTCCCGGGTACAATCCCAGCCCCCTAAACTCCCCCCGCCCGCCTAATGCAGACAGGGCCCGTGCGCTAAGCATAAACAATACCTTTAACAGGTAACCCTAACCCTGAACATAACACCCAACCCTGTTCCTATTTCTCCCCTTAACACGTAAACCTCACCGTGCGCCTAACTTTAACCTCTTATCCTAACGTTAATGCATAACCCATTTCCTGAGAACAACCCCTATCCCATAATTCTAACCCTATCTCCTAGTCATCACTGTGACACCTAATCCCTAACCCTAATTCTAAACCGCTAACCCTAACCGTAATCCTACCTACAACCCTAACACTGACAGTAACCCTTACTTCTAACCCCAACGCTATGCCTAACAAAAACCCTAACCCTTGACCCTAACCCTTCACCCTAACCCCTAAGACTTACCCTAATCCTTAACCCTAATCCTAATCCTAACCATTAAACCTAACCCTAGCTCTTAAAGCTAACCCTAAACCTTACCCTCACGACTAGACCTAACCCTGACACTAACCTAACACCTAACCCTAACCAGAACCCCTAAAGCTAACCCTGAACCCTATCCCTAACCCTAGCAGTAAACTTTAACCCTAAACCTAAGCCGAACCCGTAACCCTAATCCTATCCTTTTACAATAAAACTAACCCCTAAACCTCACCCCTATACGTCACCCTAACTCTAACCCCAATCCTAATTCTAACCATACCCCTTCATAAAACACTAACTTCTAACCGCTAACCCTAACACTAACCAAAAACCTTAATCACTAATCCCTAACCCTAACGCTTAACCTTTACCCTAACCGTTAACCCTCACCCTAAATCTTAACACTGACCCTAACCTTAACCTTTAACTCTAAGCCTAACCCTTAACCCTACAGTAAGGAAGACCCTTAATGCTAATGGGATCTCTTATCCCTAACCCTAACACTACAGCTAAAAATAACCCTAACCTTGGATCCTTAAACCTAACCCCTAACACTTACTTTAACCCCAAACCCTAACCCTAATCCTAAGCATTAAACCTAACCCTATCTCTTAACCCTAACGCTAGCCCTTAACCTAACGCCTACATCTAACCCTAAATCTAACCTACCGCCTAATCCTAACCTTAAGCCCTAATGCTAACACTAACCCTGAACCCTAAACCTACCCGTAACCCTTAACACTAACCCTATCCGTGAATCTTAACCCTGACCCTAACCATTACCCGCACCCCAGCATTTAACCCTGACCCTAACCCTAATCCTTAATGCGAACTCTAACACTAAACCCTAACCCTAAGCCCAACACTTATCCCTAATCCTATCCCTTAACCCTAACCCTAACCCTAACGCTACCCCCTAAACGTAACCCTAACCGTGACCAGTAAACCTAACCCTAACCTCTAACACAAACTATAGCACATAACTCTAACCCTAAAACTAACCCTAACCCTAACCCTAACCCTAAACCCTAACTCTTAACCTTATCCCTAACCGTTAACTCTCACGCTAAACTTTAATCCTAACCCTAATCCTAATCTTCAACCCTAAACCTAAAACTTAATCCTAACCCTGTACCAAACCCTAACCCTTCATCTTAACCCTAACCGTAAACCTCAACCCTAAACCAAAGTGTAACCGTTAAACCTAAGAGTAAACTTTAACCCTAACCCTAATCCCTAACCCTAAGCCCTCACCCTAACACTAAACTTCATCCTTAACCCTAACCAGAATCCTAACCCTAAATCTAATTCTCAGACTTCTTGCTTTCTTAGAGTTTAGAAAGCCTGCAATCCTCCCATGCCATGCGTGAAAGGAGGCTCTACCACTGTGTCCTGCATGAAACCCACGGGCCCATACCCAGAGTATGATAGAGTGGGTTCCCGGGTACAATCCCAGCCCCCTAAACTCCCCCTGCCCGCCTAATGCAGACAGGGCCCGTGCGCTAAGCATAAACAATACCTTTAACAGATAACCCTAACCCTGAACATAACACCCAACCCTGTTCCTATTTCTCCCCTTAACACGTAAACCTCACCGTGTGCCTAACTTTAACCTCTTATCCTAACGTTAATGCATAACCCATTTCCTGAGAACAACCCCTATCCCATAATCTAACCCTATCTCCTAGTCATCACTGTGACACCTAATCCCTAACCCTAATTCTAAACCGCTAACCCTAACCGTAACCCTACCTACAACCCTAACACTGACAGTAACCCTTACTTCTAACCCCAACGCTATGCCTTACAAAAACGCTAACCCTTGACCCTAACCCTTCACCCTAACCCCTAAGCCTTACCCTAAACCTTAACCCTCATCCTAATCTTAACCATTAAACCTAACCCTAGCTCTTAAAGCTAACCCTAAACATTACCCTCACGACTAGACCTAACCCTGACACTAACCTAACACCTAACCCTAACCAGAACCCCTAAAGCTAACCCTGAACCCTATCCCTAACCCTAGCAGTAAACTTTAACCCTAAACCTAAGCCCAACCCGTAACCCTAATGCTATCCTTTTACCCTAAAACTAACCCCTAAACCTAACCCCTATACCTCACCGTAACTCTAACCCCAATCCTAATTCTAACCATACCCCTTCATAAAACACTAACTTCTAACCGCTAACCCTAACAATAACCAAAAACCCTAATCACTAATCCCTATCCCTAACGCTTAACTTTTACCCTAACCGTTAACCCTCACCCTAAATCTTAACACTGACCCTAACCTTAACGTAATCCTTAATGATAACTCTACCACTAAGCCCTAACACTAAGCCCAACACTTAACCGTAATCCTATCCCTTAACCCTAACCCTAAAACTAATGCTAACCCCTAAACGAAACCCTAACCGTGACCAGTAAACCTAACCCTAACCTCTAACACAAACCATAGCACATAACTCTAACCCTAAAACTAACCCTAACCCTAACCCTAAACCCTAACTCTTAACCTTAACCCTAAGCGTTAACTCTCACGCTAACCTTTAATCCTAACCCTAATCCTAATCTTCAACCCTAAACCTAACTCTTAACCCTAACCGTGTACAAAACCCTAACCCCTCATCTTAACCCTAACCGTAAACCTGAACCCTAAACCAAAGTGTAACCGTTAAACCTAAGAGTAACCTTTAACCGTAACCCTAATCCCTATCCCTAAGCCCTCACCCTAACACTAAACTTCATCCTTAACCCTAACCAGAATCGTAACCCTAAATCTAATTCTCAGACTTCTTGCTTTCTTAGAGTTTAGAAAGCCTGCAATCCTCCCATGCCATGCGTGAAAGGAGGCTCTACCACTGTGTCCTGCATGAAACCCATGGGCCCATAACCAGAGTATGATAGAGTGGGTTCCCGGGTACAATCCCAGCCCCCTAAACTCCCCCCGCCCGCCTAATGCAGACAGGGCCCGTGCGCTAAGCATAAACAATACCTTTAACAGATAACCCTAACCCTGAACATAACACCCAACACTGTTCTTATTTCTCCCCTTAACACGTAAACCTCACCGTGCGCCTAACTTTAACCTCTTATCCTAACGTTAATGCATAACCCATTTCCTGAGAACAACCCCTATCCCATAATTCTAACCCTATCTCCTAGTCATCACTGTGACACCTAATCCCTAACCCTAATTCTAAACCTCTAACCCTAACCGTAACCCTACCTACAACCCTAACACTGACAGTAACCCTTACTTCTAACCCCAACGCTATGCCTAACAAAAACCCTAACCCTTGACCCTAACCCTTCACCCTAACCCCTAAGCCTTACCCTAACCCTTAACCCTAATCCTAATCCTAACCATTAAACCTAACCCTAGCTCTTAAAGCTAACCCTAAACCTTACCCTCACGACTAGACCTAACCCTGACACTAACCTAACACCTAACCCTAACCAGAACCCCTAAAGCTAACCCTGAACCCTATCCCGAACCCTAGCAGTAAACTTTAACCCTAAACCTAAGCCCAACCCGTAACCCTAATCCTATCCTTTTACCCTAAAACTAACCCCTAAACCTAACCCCTATACCTCACCCTAACTCTAACACCAATCCTAATTCTAACCATACCCCTTCATAAAACACTAACTCCTAACCGCTAAGCTAACACTAACCAAAAACCCTAATCACTAATCCCTAACCCTAACGCTTAACCTTTACCCTAACCGTTAACCCTCACCCTAAATCTTAACACTGACCCTAACCTTAACCTTAACAGTAAGCCTAACCCTTAACCCTACAGGAAGGAAGACCCTTAATGCTAATGGGATCCCTTATCCCTAACCCTAACACTACAGCTAAAAATAACCCTAACCTTGGATCCTTAAACCTAACCCCTAACACTTACTTTAACCCCAAACCCTAACCCTAATCGTAAGCAATAAACCTAAAGCTATCTCTTAACCCTAACGCTAGCCCTTACCCTAACGCCTAGATCTAACCCTAAATCTAACCTAACGCCTAATCCTAACCTTAAGCCCTAATGCTAACACTAACCCTGAACCCTCAACCTACCCGTAACCCTTAACACTAACCCTATCAGTGAATCTTAAGCCTGACCCTAACCATTACCCTCACCCAAGCATTTAACCCTGATTCTAACCCTAATCCTTAATGATAAACCTAACACTAAACCCTAACCCTAAGCCCAACACTTAACCCTAATCCTATCCCTTAACCCTAACCCTAACCCTAATGCTACCCCCTAAACGTAACCCTAACCGTGACCAGTAAACTTAACCCTAACCTCTAACACAAACCATAGCACATAACTCTAACCCTAAAACTAACCCTAACCCTAACCCTAACCCTAAACCCTAACTCTTAACCTTAACCCTAAGCGTTAACTCTCACGCTAACCTTTAATCCTAACCCTAATCCTAACCTTCAACCCTAAACCTAACACTTAACCCTAACCCTGTACCAAACCCTAACCCCTCATCTTAACCCTAACTGTAAACCTCAACCCTAAACCAAAGTGTAACCGTTAAACCTAAGAGTAACCTTTAACCCTAACCCTAATCCCTAACCCTAAGCCCTCACCCTAACACTAAACTTCATCCTTAACCCTAACCATAATCCTAACCCTAAATCTAATTCTCAGACTTCTTGCTTTCTTAGAGTTTAGAAAGCCTGCAATCCTCCCATGCCATGCGTGAAAGGAGGCTCTACCACTGTGTCCTGCATGAAACCCACGGGCCCATACCCAGAGTATGATAGAGTGGGTTCCCGGGTACAATCCCAGCCCCCTAACCTCCCCCCGCCCGCCTAATGCAGACAGGGCCCGTGCGCTAAGCATAAACAATACCTTTAACAGATAACCCTAACCCTGAACATCACACCCAACCCTGTTCCTATTTCTCCCCTTAACACGTAAACCTCACCGTGTGCCTAACTTTAACCTCTTATCCTAACGTTAATGCATAACCCATTTCCTGAGAACAACCCCTATCCCATAATTCTAACCCTATCTCCTAGTCATCACTGTGACACCTAATCCCTAACCCTAATTCTAAACCGCTAACCCTAACCGTAACCCTACCTACAACCCTAACACTGACAGTAACCCTTACTTCTAACCCCAACGCTATGCCTAACAAAAACCCTAACCCTTGACCCTAACCCTTCACCCTAACCCCTAAGCCTTACCCTAACCCTTAACCCTAATCCTAATCCTAACCATTTAACCTAACCCTAGCTCTTAAAGCTAACCCTAAACCTTACCCTCACGACTAGACCTAACCCTGACACTAACCTAACACCTAACCCTAAACAGAACCCCTAAAGCTAACCCTGAACCCTATCCCTAACCCTAGCAGTAAACTTTAACCCTAAACCTAAGCCCAACCCATAACCCTAATCCTATCCTTTTACCCTAAAACTAACCCCTAAACCTAACCCCTATACCTCACCCTAACTCTAACCCCAATCCTAATTCTAACCATACCCCTTCATAAAACACTAACTCCTAACCGCTAACCCGAACACTAACCAAAAACCCTAATCATTAATCCCTAACCGTAACGCTTAACCTTTACCCCAACCGTTAACCCTCACCCTAAATCTTAACACTGACCCTAACCTTAAACTTTAACTCTAAGCCTAACCCTTAACCCTACAGTAAGGAAGACCGTTAATGCTAATTGGATCCCTTATCCCTAACCCTAACACTACAGCTAAAAATAACCCTAACCTTGGATCCTTAAACCTAACCCCTAACACTTACTTTAACCCCAAACCCTAACCCTAATCCTAAGCATTAAACCTAACCCTATCTCTTAACCCTAACGCTAGCCCTTACCCTAACGCCTAGATCTAACCCTAAATCTAACCTACCGCCTAATCCTAATCTTAAGCCCTAATGCTAACACTAACCCTGAACCCTAAACCTACCCGTAACCCTTAACACTAACCCTATCCGTCAACCTAAACCCTGACCCTAACCATTACCCGCACCCAAGCATTTAACCCTGACCCTAACCCTAATCCTTAAAGCTAACCTTAACACTAAACCCTAACCCTAAGCCCAACACTTAACCCTAATCCTATCCCTTAACCCTAACCCTACCATAACCCTATTGCTAAACCCTAAACGTACCCCTAACCATGACCAGTAAACCTAACCCTATCCTCTAACACAAACCATAGCACATAACTCTAACCCTAAAACTAACCCTAACCCTAACCCGAAACCCTAAATCTTAACCTTAACCCTAAGCGTTAACTCTCACGCTAACCTTTAATCCTAACCCTAATCCTAATCTTCAACCCTAAACCTAACACTTAACCCTAACCCTGTACCAAACCCTAACCCCTCATCTTAACCCTAACCGTAAACCTCAACGCTAAACCAAAGTGTAACCGTTAAACCTAAGAGTAACCTTTAACCCTAACCCTAATCCCTAACCCTAAGCCCTCACCCTAACACTAAACTTCATCCTCAACCCTAACCAGAATCCTAACCCTAAATCTAATTCTCAGACTTCTTGCTTTCTTAGAGTTTAGAAAGCCTGCAATCCTCCCATGCCATGCGTGAAAGGAGGCTCTACCACTGTGTCCTGCATGAAACCCACGGGCCCATACCCAGAGTATGATAGAGTGGGTTCCCGGGTACAATCCCAGCCCCCTAAACTCCCCCCGCCCGCCTAATGCAGACAGGGCCCGTGCGCTAAGCATAAACAATACCTTTAACAGATAACCCTAACCCTGAACATAACACCCAACCGTGTTCCTATTTCTCCCCTTAACACGTAAACCTCACCGTGCGCCTAACTTTAACCTCTTATCCTAACGTTAATGCATAACCCATTTCCTGAGAACAACCCCTATCCCATAATTCTAACCCTATCTCCTAGTCATCACTGTGACACCTAATCCCTAACCCTAATTCTAAACCGCTAACCCTAACCGTAACCCTACCTACAACCCTAACACTGACAGTAACCCTTACTTCTAACCCCAACGCTATGCCTAACAAAAACCCTAACCCTTCACCCTAACCCTTCACCCTAACCCCTAAGCCTTACCCTAACCCTTAACCCTAATCCTAATCCTGACCATTAAACCTAACCCTAGCTCTTAAAGCTAACCCTAAACCTTACCCTCACGACTAGACCTAACCCTGACACTAACCTAACACCTAACCCTAACCAGAACCCCTAAAACTAACCCTGAACCCTATCCCTAACCCTAGCAGTAAACTTTAACCCTAAACCTAAGCCCAACCCGTAACCATAATCCTATCCTTTTACCCTAAAACTAACCTCTAAACCTAACCCCTATACCTCACCCTAACTCTAACCCCAATCCTAATTCTAACCATACCCTTTCATAAAACACTAACTCCTAACCGCTAACCCAAACACTAACCAAGAACCCTAATCACTAATCCCTAACCCTAACGCTTAACCTTTACCCTGACCGTTAACCCTCACCCTAAATCTTAACACTGACCCTAACCTTAACCTTTAACTCTAAGCCTAACCCTTAACCCTACAGTAAGGAAGACCCTTAATGCTAATGGGATCCCTTATCCCTAACCCTAACACTACAGCTAAAAATAACCCTAACCTTGGATCCTTAAACCTAACCCCTAACACTTACTTTAACCCCAAACCCTAACCCTAATCCTAAGCATTAAACCTAACCATATCTCTTAACCCTAACGCTAGCCCTTACCCTAACGCCTAGATCTAACCCTAAATCTAACCTACCGCCTAATCCTAACCTTAAGCCCTAATGCTAACACTAACCCTGAACCCTAAACCTACGCCTAACACTTAACACTAACCCTATCCGTGAACCTTAACCCTGACCCTAACCATTACCCGCACCCAAGCATTTAACCCTGACCCTAACCCTAATCCTTAATGATAAACCTAACACTAAACCCTAACCCTAAGCCCAACACTTAACCCTAATCCTATCCCTTAACCCTAACCCTAACCCTAATGCTACCCCCTAAACGTAACCCTAACCGTGACCAGTAAACCTAACCCTAACCTCTAACACAAACCATAGCACATAACTCTAACCCTAAAACTAACCCTAACCCTAACCCTAACCCCTAACTCTTAACCTTAACACTAAGCGTTAACTCTCACGCTAACCTTTAATCCTAACCCTATTCCTAATCTTAAACCCTAAACCTAACACTTAACCCTAACCCTGTACCAAACACTAACCCCTCATCTTAACCCTAACAGTAAACCTCAACCCTAAACCCAAGTGTAACCGTTAAACCTAAGAGTAACCTTTCACCTTAACCCTAATCCCTAACCCTAAGCCCTCACCCTAACACTAAACTTCATCCTTAACCCTAACCAGAATCCTAACCCTAAATCTAATTCTCAGACTTCTTGCTTTCTTAGAGTTTAGAAAGCCTGCAATCCTCCCATGCCATGCGTGAAAGGAGGCTCTACCAGGCTCCCTGGACGGCCCCCTCCCCTGGTCCACAGACCTTATATAGGGTCCCCACCCACGTCTAAGTATTGACTACTTCTCCAGAAGCGAGAGTGTGGAGCCTGGTCCCCGGGGACATTGGGCCAAGGCAGACTTTAGCCTGTGGGAGTTGTGGCAAATGGGGCGCTGAGCGAGCGAGGGCACCATCCACTCCCCACAACTAGTATTTTTCCTGCAGATAGAGACAGAAACCACCCCTATAGAGGAAGAACCAAAGGGAAACAAACAAACAAAGAGAATTTTGGCCCACTAATAGTGTGGACCCTGCCTGCCCTCTGAAAGACTACAACACAGTGTCCTAACTCACCAAAGCAGTCTTGGATCACTCCAATCCTCTAGGATTGGACCCATCAGAAGCAGTCCCCCAACTGAAATAGAAAAATTTCTAAACAATTCACAACAGTCTTCCCCTCTTGCCAAAGGAAGCAATATACCTAGACTACCCCACAGCCTAAGAATAGAGCACAGAGAGTGCTGTTAACCAGACTAAATCTATAAGTAAAGATCCAACGATTAATCTAGATGGGAAGGGCCCAGAGAAAAAACACAGGAAGCACAAAGAATCAAACAGAAAGCTCACCCCCAAAGAGAAATACCGGCTCTCAACCATTTGACACAAACCAGACTCAAAACACCAACATGTCACAGGAAGAATTCCAATTATGGATCATAAACAAGCTAAATAATATACAAGAATCAATGGACAGACAACACAAGGAAAATGCAAAAAAAATTCAGGATTTGGAGGAAAAATTCACTAAAGAAATTGAAATATTGAAGAAAAACCAAACTGAACTCCTAGAAATGAAGAATTCACTCAGAGAGCTACAAAACACTATGGAAAGTCTCAAAAGCAGGGTAGATCAAACAGAGGAAAGAATTTCAGAAATTGAAGATAACTTCTTTCAACTAAATAAGTCAGTCACAGAGATAGATCAAAAAAGTAAGAGAAATGATCTGAGTCTTCAAGAAATGTGGGATTATGTGAAGAAACCTAACTTGAGAGTTATTGGCATCCCTGAGGGTGAAGAAGACAATAAGCAAGGGTTGGACAAGCTATTTGAAGACATAATCGAGGAAAATTTTCCAGGCTTTGCCAATACTCTAGACATACAGATTCAAGAAGCTCAAAGGACCCCTGGGAGATTCATAGCAAATAGGAAAACACCACGCCACGTAGTCATCAGGCTGACCAAAATATCCACTAAAGAGTCCCTTCTCCGAGCTGTAAGGAGAAAGAAACAGGTAACTTACAAAGGAAAACCCATCAGAATTACGCCAGATTTCTCAGCTGAAACCTTACAAGCAAGAAGAGGTTGGGGCCCCATTTTCACGCTTCTGAAACAGAATAATGCCCAGCCTAGAATCTTGTACCCAGCTAAGCTAAGTTTTCTATACGAAGGAGAAATCAAGACATTCTCAGATAAACAAAGGTTGAGGGAATTCACCAAGACAAGACCAGCCCTGCAAGAAGTACTCAAAAGAGAGTTACACACGGACCAGCACAAGAAAGATCCACGAATGTAAAACTACTCAAGAGCTAAAGATCAAATTCCAGATACCACAATGGCTCAGGAGAGAAAACATTGCAATGAAGTTCTACCCAACAAGCTGAACAAAAAACCGTCTCACTTATCAGTTTTCTCAATAAATGTGAATGGCTTGAATTCCCCGCTCAAGAGACATAGACTGTCCCAATGGATAAAAAAGCACAAGCCAAGTATCTGCTGTCTCCAAGAAACCCACCTAACGAGCAAAGATGCATTTAGACTGAAAGTAAAAGGATGGAAATCGGTATTTCAAGCAAACGGTAACGAAAAGAAAGCTGGTGTGGCAATCTTAATTTCCAATAACTTAGCTTTCAAACCAACAAAAATAATAAAAGACAAAAATGGCTACTACATACTGGTCAAGGGCACAATTCAACAAGAACCCATGACTATACTCAATATATATGCACCCAACCTAGGTGCACCTAGATTCATAAAGCAAACCCTACTAGATCTGAACCAGATGATAGATAATAATACTGTAATAGCTGGAGACTTTAACACCCCACTGACAGTACAGGACAGATCCTCTAAACAGAAAATAAACAAAGACATAATGGACCTAAATAGAATGCTAGAACAAATGGGCATGGCTGACATCTATAGGACATTCTACCCAAAGTCCACAGAATATACATTCTTCTCATCAGCTCACGGGACATTCTCTAAGATTGACCATGTCCTAGGACATAAATCATGTCTTCAAAAATTCAAAAAAATAGAAATTATACCATGCATCTTCTCAGATCACAGCGGAATAAAAGTAACAATGATCACAAACAGAAACCCTCACTCTTACTCAAAGTCATGGAAGCTAAATAACCTTCTCCTGAATAATTATTCTATAAAAGAAGAAATCAAGATGGAAATCAAAAATTTCTTTGAATTAAATGACAATGGAGATACAACTTATCAAAATCTATGGGATGCAGCTAAAGCAGTCCTGAGAGGAAAATTCATATCCATAAATGCCTATATCAAAAAGACAGAAAACATGCAAATAGACAACCTAACGAATAGACTCAAAGAGCTGGAGAAAGAAGAACAGAACGATCCCAAACCCAGCAGAAGGCGAGAAATTACTAAGATCAAATCAGAACTAAATGAAAAGGACAACAAAGAAACTATAAGGGAAATTAATAAAACAAAAAGTTGGTTCTTTGAAAAGATAAACAAAATAGACACACCTCTGGCTAGACTAACCAAGAGCACAAAAGTAAAATCTCTAATAACCTCCATTAGGAACATGAAAGGAGAAATCACAACCGATGCTACAGAGATACAAGATATCATCTATGAATTCTACAAAAATCTTTATGCACACAAACTGGAGAACGTGGAGGAAATGGACAAATTTTTAGAGACACATAGTCTTCCCAGGCTCAACCAGGAAGAAATAGAGTACCTGAACAGACCAATATCAAGAACTGAAATCGAAACAGCAATAAAAAACCTTCCCAAAAAGAAAAGCCCTGGTCCAGATGGGTTCACACCTGAATTTTACCATACATACAAAGAAGAACTGGTGCCCATCCTACATAAACTATTCTCCAATATTGAGAAGGATGGAGTTCTCCCCAACACGTTCTACCAAGCCAATATAACATTAATACCAAAGCCTGGAAAGGACTCAACAAAAATAGAGAACTACAGACCAATTTCCCTCATGAATATAGATGCAAAAATTTTCAATAAAATACTAGCAAATCGAATCCAAGTACTTATCAAAAAAGTAATCCACCACGACCAAGTGGGCTTCATCCCCGAGATGCAGGGGTGGTTCAACATACGTAAATCTATAAATGTAATTCACCACATAAATAGAAGCAAAAACAAAAATCATATGATACTCTCATTAGATGCAGAAAAAGCATTTGACAAAATTCAACACCCTTTTATGATAAAAACGCTTAACAAAATAGGCATTGATGGAACCTACCTAAAAATGATACAAGCCATATATGACAAACCCACAGCCAACATCATACTGAATGGGGAAAAACTGAAAGCACTCCCACTTAGAACTGGAACCAGACAGGGCTGCCCATTGTCTCCATTACTTTTCAACATAGTATTGGAAGTCCTTGCGAGAGCTATCAGGCAAGAGAGCAGAATCAAGGGAGTCCAAATAGGGAAGGAAGAGATCAAACTCTCACTTTTTGCTGATGATATGATGTTATATCTGGAAAACCCCCAGGATTCAACCAAGAGACTCCTGGAATTGATTAACGAATACAGCAAAGTCTCAGGCTACAAAATTAATATACACAAATCAGAGGCATTTATATATGCCAATAACAGTCAATCGGAAAACCAAATTAAAGACTCAATACCCTTCAAAATAGCAACAAAGAAAATAAAATATCTAGGTATATATCTAACTAAAGAGGTAAAGGACCTCTATAAGGAAAACTATGAAACACTGAGAAAAGAAATAGCAGAACTTGCAAATAGATGGAAAAATATACCATGCTCGTGGATCGGAAGAATCAACATTGTTAAAATGTCTATACTACCCAAAGTGATCTACAAATTCAATGCAATCCCTATTAAATTACCAACATCATTCTTTACAGACATAGAGAAAATAATTATACACTTTGTATGGAATCAAAGAAGACCCCGTATAGCAAAAGCAATTTTAAGCAATAAAAACAAAATGGGAGGTATTAATTTGCCAGACCTCAAACTATACTACAAGGCCGTGGTTCTTAAAACAGCCTGGTATTGGCACAAGTGCAGGGACACAGACCAGTGGAACACAACAGAAAATCCAAATATAGAACCATCCTCATATAGTCACCTAATTTTTGACAAAGCGGGAAAGAATATACTCCGGGGACAAGAATCCCTATTCAACAAATGGTGCTGGGAGAATTGGTTAGCCACTTGCAGAAGACTGAAACAGGACCCACAGCTTTCACCTCTCACAAAAATCAAATCACGGTGGATAACAGACTTAAACCTTAGGCGTGATACAATCAGAATTCTAGAAGAAAATGTAGGAAAGACTCTTACAGACATTGGCCTAGGCAGAGAATTTATGAAGAAGACCCCCAAGGCAATCACAGCAGCAACAAAAATAAATGAATGGGACATGATTAAACTAAAAAGCTTCTGCACAGCCAAAGAAACAGTCCAGAGAATAAACAGATCACCTACGGAATGGGAAAAAATTTTTGCATACTACACATCAGATAAAGGACTGATAACAAGAATCTATTTAGAACTCAGGAAAATCAGCAAGAAAAAATCAAGCAACCCTATCAAAAAGTGGGCAAAGGACATGAATAGAAATTTTTCAAAAGAAGATATAAAAATGGCTAACAAACATATGAAAAAGTGTTCAACATCTCTAATCATCAGGGAAATGCAAATCAAAACCACAATGAGATATCACTTAACCCCAGTGAGAATGGCCTTTATCAAAAAAACCCAAAACAACACATGTTGGCGTGGGTGTGGAGAGACAGGAACACTAATACACTGCTGGTGGGACTGCAAACTAGTGCAACCCCTGTGGAAAGCATTATGGAGGTATCTTAAACAGATTCAAGTAGACCTGCCATTTGACCCAGCAATCCCATTACTGGGCATATACCCAAAGGAAAAAAGGTCATTCTGTAACAAAGGCACGTGTACCCAAATGTTTATAGCAGCACAATTCACAATAGCAAAGATGTGGAAACAACCCAAATGCCCATCAATACATGATTGGATTTGTAAACTGTGGTATATGTATACCATGGAATATTACTCAGCTATAAGGAATGATGAAGATACGACATCTCTATGGTTCTCCTGGAGAGAGTTGGAACCCATTATATTAAGTGAAGTATCCCAAGAATGGAAAAACAAGCATCACATGTACTCACCAGAAAATTGGTTTCCCTGATCATCACCTAAATACAAATCTGGGAATGACACCAATTGGACATCAGACTGAAGTGGGGGGTGGGGGAGGGGATGGGGCTATGCCTACACAATGAGTGCATTGCACACCGTTTGGGGAGTGGTAACACTTGAAGGTGCTGACTCGGGAAAGGGGGGGTGGGGAAAAAATATGAAACTATTGTTTTTAACTTGCACTGTTCACTTAATAATTTATCATGAATATTTCCCATATTATTTCATATCATTGTACAAGAAATAATGTATACATTATGAGGACATACTGTATCTAACAAGATATACTGTTAGACTCTTTGATTCTGTAAAACTAAATTGAAAAAAAAAATAAAAAAAAAAAATAAAAAATAAAAAAATAAAAAATGTTCAAAAAAAAAAAAACAAAAAAAAAAACAAAAACCCTAACCCTTGACCCTAACCATTCACCCTAACCCCTAAGACTTACCCTAACCCTTAACCCTAATCCTAATCCTAACCATTAAACCTAACCCTAGCTCTTAAAGCTAACCCTAAACCTTACCCTCACGACTAGACCTAACCCTGACACTAACCTAACACCTAACCCGAACCAGAACCACTAAAGCTAACCCTGAACCCTATCCCTAACCCTAGCAGTAAACTTTAACCCTAAACCTAAGCCCAACCCGTAACCCTAATCCTATCCTTTTACCCTAAAACTAACCCCTAAACCTAACCCCTATACCTCCCCCTAACTCTAAACCCAATCCTAATTCTAACCATACCCCTTCATAAAACACTAACTCCTAACCGCTAACCATAAAACTAACCAAAATCCCTAATCACTAATCCCTAACCCTAACGCTTAACCTTTACCCCAACCGTTAACCCTCACCCTAAATCTTAACACCACCCTAACCTTAACCTTTAACTCTAAGCCTAACCCTTAACCCTACAGTAAGGAAGACCCTTAATGCTAATGGGATCCCTTATCCCTAACCTAACACTACAGCTAAAAATAACCCTAACCTTGTATCCTTAAACCTAACCCCTAACACTTACTTTAACCCCAAACCCTAACCCTAAGCCTAAGCATTAAACCTAACCCTATCTCTTAACCCTAACGCTAGCCCTTACCCTAACGCCTAGATCTAACCCTAAATCTAACCTACCGCCTAATCCTAACCTTAAGCCCTAATGCTAACACTAACCCTGAACCCTAAACATATGCGTAACCCTTAACACCAACCCTATCTGTGAACCTTAACCCTGACCCTAACCATTACCCGCACCCAACCATTTAACCCTGATTCTAACCCTAACCCTTAATGATAAACCTAACACTAAACCCTAACCCTAAGCCCCACACTTAACCCTAATCCTATCCCTTAACCCTAACCCTAACCCTAATGCTACCCCCTAAACGTAACCCTAACCGTGACCAGTAAACCTAACCCTACCCTCTAACACAAACCATAGCACATAACTCTAACCCTAAAACTAACCCTAACCCTAACCCTAACCCTGAACCCTAACTCTTAACCTTAACACTAAGCGTTAACTCTCACGCTAACCTTTAATCCTAACCCTAATCCTAATCTTCAACCCTAAACCTAACTCTTAACCCTAAACCTGTACCAAACCCTAACCCCTCATCTTAACCCTAACCGTAAACCTCAACCCTAAACCAAAGTGTAACCGTTAAAACTAAGAGTAACCTTTAACCCTAACCCTAATCCCTAACCCTAAGCCCTCACCCTAACACTAAACTTCATCCTTAACCCTAACCAGAATCCTAACCCTAAATCTCATTCTCAGACTTCTTGCTTTCTTAGAGTTTAGAAAGCCTGCAATCCTCCCATTCCATGCGTGAAAGGAGTCTCTACCACTGTGTCCTGCATGAAACCCACGGGCCCATACCCAGAGTAGGATAGAGTGGGTTCCCGGGTACAATCCCAGCCCCCTAAACTCCCCCCGCCCGCCTAATGCAGACAGGGCCCGTGCGCTAGGCATAAACAATACCTTTAACAGATAACCCTAACCCTGAACATAACACCCAACCCTGTTCCTATTTCTCCCCTTAACACGTAAACCTCACCGTGTGCCTAACTTTAACCTCTTATCCTAACGTTAATGCATAACCCATTTCCTGTGAACAACCCCTATCCCATAATTCTAACCCTATCTCCTAGTCATCACTGTGACACCTAATCCCTAACCCTAATTCTAAACCGCTAACCCTACCCGTAACCCTACCTACAACCCTAACACTGACAGTAACCCTTACTTCTAACCCCAACGCTATGCCTAACAAAAACCCTAACCCTTGACCCTAACCCTTCACCCTAACCCCTAAGCCTTACCCTAACCCTTAACCCTAATCCTAATCCTAACCATTAAACCTAACCCTAGCTCTTAAAGCTAACCCTAAACCTTACCCTCACGACTAGACCTAACCCTCACACTAACCTAACACCTAACCCTAACCAGAACCCCTAAAGCTAACCCTGAACCCTATCCCTAACCCCAGCAGTAAACTTTAACCCTAAACCTAAGCCCAACCCGTAACCCTAATCCTATCCTTTTACCCTAAAACTAACCCCTAAACCTAACCCCTATACCTCACCCTAACTCTAAACCCAATCCTAATTCTAACCATACCCCTTCATAAAACACTAACTCCTAACCGCTAACCCGAACACTAACCAAAAACCCTAATCACTAATCCCTAACCCTAACGCTTAACCTTTACCCTAACCGTTAACCCTCACCCTAAATCTTAACACTGACCCTAACCTTAACCTTTAACTCTAAGCCTAACCCTTAACCCTACAGTAAGGAAGACCCTTAATGCTAATGGGATCCCTTATCCCTAACCCTAACACTACAGCTAAAAATAACCCTAACCTTGGATCCTTAAACCTAACCCCTAACACTTTCTTTAATCCCAAACCCTAACCCTAATCCTAAGCATTAAACCTAACCCTATCTCTTAACCCTAACGCTAGCCCTTACCCTAACGCATAGATCTAACCCTAAATCTAACCTACCGCCTAATCCTAACCTTAAGCCCTAATGCTAACACTAACCCTGAACCCTAAACCTACCCATAACCCTTAACACTAACCCTATCCGTGAACCTTAACCCTGACCCTAACCATTAACCGCACCCAAGCATTTAACCCTGACCCTAACCCTAATCCTTAATGATAACCCTAACACTAAACCCAAACCCTAAGCCCAACACTTAACCCTAATCCTATCCTTTAACCCTAACCCTAACCCTAAGGCTAACCCCAAAACGTAACCCTAACCGTGACCAGTAAACCTAACCCTAACCTCTAACACAAAACATAGCACATAGCTCTAACCCTAAAACTAACCCTAACCCTAACCCTAACCCCTAACTCATAACCTTAACCCTAAGCGTTAACTCTCACGCTAACCTTTAATCCTAACCCTAATCCTAATCTTCAACCCTCAACCTAACACTTAACCCTAACCCTGTACCAAACCCTAACCCCTCATCTTAACACTAACCGTAAACGTCAACCCTAAACCAAAGGGTAACCGTTAAACCTAAGAGTAACCTTTAACCCTAACCCTAATCCCTAAGTCTAAGCCCTCACCCTGACACTAAACTTCATCCTTAACCCTAACCAGAATCCTAACTCTAAATCTAATTCTAAGACTTCTTGCTTTCTTAGAGTTTAGAAAGCCTGCAATCCTCCCATGCCATGCGTGAAAGGAGGCTCTACCACTGTGTCCTGCATGAAACCCACGGGCCCATACCCAGAGTATGATAGAGTGGGTTCCCGGGTACAATCCCAGCCCCCTAAACTCCCCCCGCCCGCCTAATGCAGACAGGGCCCGTGCGCTAACCATAAACAATACCTTTAACAGATAACCCTAACCCTGAACATAACACCCAACCCTGTTCCTATTTCTCCCCTTAACACGTAAACCTCACCGTGCGCCTAACTTTAACCTCTTATCCTAACGTTTATGCATAACCCATTTCCTGAGAACAACCCCATCCCATAATTCTAACCCTATCTCCTAGTCATCACTGTGACACCTAATCCCTAACCCTAATTCTAAACCGCTAACCCTAACCGTAACCCTACCTACAACCCTAACAGTGACAGTAACCCTTATTTCTAACCCCAACGCTATGCCTAACAAAAACCCTAACCCTTGACACTAACCCTTCACCATAACCCCGAAGCCTTACCCTAACCCTTAACCCTAATCCTAATCCTAACCATTAAACCTAACCCTAGCTCTTTAAGCTAACCCTAAACCTTACCCTCACGACTAGACCTAACCCTGACACTAACCTAACACCTAACCCTAACCAGAACCCCTAAAGCTAACCCTGAACCCTATCCCTAACCCCAGCAGTAAACTTTAACCCTAAACCTAAGCCCAACCCTCTAACCCTAATCCTATCCTTTTCTCCTAAAACTAACCCCTATACCTTACCCCTATACCTCACCCTAACTCTAACCCCAATCCTAAATTTAACCATACCCCTTCATAAAACACTAACTCCTAACTGCTAACCATAACACTAAACAAAAATCCTAATCACTAATCCCTAACCCTAACGCTTAACCTTTACCCTAACCGTTAACCCTCACCCTAAATCTTAACACTGACCCTAACCTTAACCTTTAACTCTAAGCCTAACCCTTAACCCTACAGGAAGGAAGACCCTTAATGCTAATGGGATCCCTTATCCCAAACCCTAACACTACAGCTAAAAATAACCCTAACCTTGGATCCTTAAACCTAACCCCTAACACTTACTTTAACCCCAAACCCTAACCCTAATGCTAAGCATTAAACCTACCCTATCTCTTAACCCTAACGCTAGCCCTTATCCTAAGGCCTAGATCTAACCCTAAATCTAACCTACCGCCTAATCCTAAATTTAAGCCCTAATGCTAACACTAACCCTGAACCCTAAACCTACCCGAAACCCTTAACACTAACCCTATCCATCAACCTTCACCGTGACCCTAACCATTACCCGCACCCAAGCATTTAACCCTGACCCTAACCCTAATCCTTAATGCTGACCTTAACACTAAACCCTAACACTAAGCCCAACACTTAACCCTAATCCTATCCCTTAACCCTAACCCTAATCCTAACCCTAATGCTATCCCCTAAACCTAACCCTAACGGTGACCAGTAAACCTAACCCTAACTTCTAACACAAACCAAAGCACATAAGTCTAACCCTAAAACTAACCCTAACCCTAACCCTAAACCCTAACTCTTAAACTTAACCCTAAGCGTTAACTCTCACGCTGACCTTTAATCCTAACCCTAATCCTAATCTTCAACCCTAAACCTAACACTTAACCCTAACCCTGTACCAAACCCTAACCCCTCATCTTAACCCTAACCGTAAACCTCAACCCTAAACCAAAGTGTAACCGTTAAACCTAAGAATAACTTTTAACCCTAACCCTAATCCCTAACCCTAAGCCCTCACCCTAACACTAAACTTGATCCTTAACCCTAACCAGAATCCTAACCCTAAATCTAATTCTGAGACTTCTTGCTTTCTTAGAGTTTAGAAAGCCTGCAATCCTCCCATGCCATGCGTGAAAGGAGGCTCTACCACTTTGTCCTGCACGAAACCCACGTGCCCATACCCAGAGTATGATAGAGTGGGTTCCCGGGTACAATCCCAGCCCCCTAAACTCCCCCCGCCCGCCTAATGCAGACAGGGCCCGTGCGCTCAGCATAAACAATACCTCTAACAGATAACCCTAACCCTGAACATAACACCCAACCCTGTTCCTCTTTCTCCCCTTAACACGTAAACCTCACCGTGCGCATAACTTTAACCTCTTATCCTAACGTTAATGCATAACCCATTTCCTGAGAACAACCCCATCCCATAATTCTAACCCTATCTCCTAGTCATCACTGTGACACCTAATCCCTAACCCTAATTCTAAACCGCTAACCCTAACCGTAACCCTACCTACAACCCTAACACTGACAGTAACCCTTACTTCTAACCCCAACGGTATGCCTAACAAAAACCCTAACCCTTCACCCTAACCCTTCACCCTAACCCCTAAGCCTTACCCTAACCTTTAACCCTAATCCTAATCCTAACCATTAAACCTAACCCTAGCTCTTAAAGCTAACCCTAAACCTTACCCTAACCACTAGACCGAATCCTGACACTAACCTAACACCTAACACTAACCAGAACCCCTAAAGCTAACCCTGAACACTATTCCTAACCCCAGCAGTGAACTTTAACCCTAAACCTAAGCCCAACCCGTAACCCTAATCCTATCCTTTTTACCCTAAAACTAACCCCTAAACCTAACCCCTATACCTCACCGTAACTCTAACCCCAATCCTAATTCTAACCATACCCCTTCATAAAACACTAACTCCTAACCGCTAGCCCTAACACTAACCAAAAACCCTAATCATTAATCCCTAACCCTAACGCTTAACCTTTACCCTCACCCTAAATCTTAACACTGACCCTAACCTTAACCTTTAACTCTAAGCCTAACCCTTAACCCTACAGTAAGGAAGACCCTTAATGCTAATGGGATCCCTTATCCCTAACCCTAACACTACAGCTAAAAATAACCCTAACCTTGGATCCTTAAACCTAACCCCTAACACTTACTTTAACCCCAAACCCTAACCCTAATCCTAAGCATTAAACCTAACCCTATCCCTTAACCCTAACGCTAGCCCTTACCCTAACGCCTAGATCTAACCCTAAATCTAACCTACCGCCTAATACTAACCTTAAGCCCTAATGCTAACACTAACCCTGAACCCTAAACCTACCCGTAACCCTTAACGCTAACCCTATCCATCAACCTTAACCCTGACCCTAAACATTACCCGCACCCAAGCATTTAACCCTGACCCTAACCCTAATCCTTAATGCTAACCTTAACACTAAACCCTAATCCTAAGCCCAACACTTAACCATAATCCTATCTCTTAACCCTAACCCTAACCCTAACCCTAATGCTAACCCCTAAACGTAACCCTAACCATGACCAGTAAACCTAACCCTAACCTCTAACAGAAACCATAGCACATAACTCTAACCCTAAAACTAACCCTAAACCTAAACCTAACCCCTAACACTTAACCTTAACCCTAAGCGTTAACTCTCACGCTAACCTTTAATCCTAACCCGAATCCTAATCTTCAACCCTAAACCTAACACTTAACCCTAACCCTGTACCAAACCCTAACCCCTCATCTTAACCCTAACCGTAAACCTCAACCCTAAACCAAAGTGTAACCGTTAAACCTAAGAGTAACCTTTAACCCTAACCCTAATCCCTTACACTAAGCCCTCACCCTAACACTAAACTTCATCCTTAACCCTAACCAGAATCCTAACCCTAAATCTAATTCTCAGACTTCTTGCTTTCTTAGAGTTTAGAAAGCCTGCAATCCTCCCATGCCATGCGTGAAAGGAGGCTCTACCACTGTGTCCTGCATGAAACCCACGGGCCCATACCCAGAGTATGATAGAGTGGGATCCCGGGTACAATCCCAGCCCCCTAAACTCCCCCCGCCCGCCTAAGGCAGACAGGGCCCGTTCGCTAGGCATAAACAATACCTTTAACAGATAACCCTAACCCTGAACATAACACCCAACCCTGTTCCTATTTCTCCCCTTAACACGTAAACCTCACCGTGCGCCTAACTTTAACCTCTTATCCTAACGTTAATGCATAACCCATTTCCTGAGAACAACCCCTATCCCATAATTCTAACCCTATCTCCTAGTCATCACTGTGACACCTAATCCCTAACCCTAATTCTAAACCGCTAACCCTAACCGTAACCCTACCTACAACCCTAACACTGACAGTAACCCTTACTTCTAACCCCAAAGCTATGCCTAACAAAAACCCTAACCCTTGACCCTAACCCTTCACCCTAACCCCTAAGCCTTACCCTAACCCTTAACCCTAATCCTAATCCTAACCATTAAACCTAACCCTAGCTCTTAAAGCTAACCCTAAACCTTACCCTCACGACTAGACCTAACCCTGACACTAACCTAACACCTAACCCTAACCAGAACCCCTAAAGCTAACCCTGAACCCTATCCCTAACCCTAGCAGTAAACTTTAACCCTAAACCTAAGCCCAACCCGTAACCCTAATCCTATCCTTTTCCCTAAAAGTAAACCCTAAACGTAACCCCTCTACCTTACCCTAACTCTAACCCCAATCCTAATTCTAACCATACCCCTTCATAAAACACTAACTCCTAACCGCTAACCCTAACACTAACCAAAAACCCTAATCACTAATCCCTAACCCTAACGCTTAACCTTTACCCTAACCGTTAACCCTCACCCTAAATCTTAACACTGACCCTAACCTTCACCTTTAACTCTAAGCCTAACCCTTAACCCTACAGTAAGGAAGACCCTTAATGCTAATGGGTTCCCTTATCCCTAACCCTTACACTACAGCTAAAAATAACCCTAACCTTGGATCCTTAAACCTAACCCCTAACACTTACTTTAACCCCAAACCCTAACCCTAATCCTAAGCATTAAACCTAAACCTATCTCTTAACCCTAACGCTAGCCCTTACCCTAACGCCTAGATCTAACCCTAAATCTAACCTACCGCCTAATCTTAACCTTAAGCCCTAATGCTAACTCTAACCCTGAACCCTAAACCTACCCGTAACCCTTAACACTAACCCTATCCGTGAACCTTAACCCTGACCCTAACCATTACCCGCACCCAAACATTTAACCATTACCCTAAACCTAATCCTTAATGCTAACCTTAACACTAAACCCTAACCCTAAGCACAACACTAACCCTAATCCTATCCCTTAACCCTAACCCTAACCCAACCCTAATGCTAACCCCAAAACGTAACCCTAACTGTGACCAGTAAACCTAACCCTAACCTCTAACACAAACCATAGCACGTAACTCTAACCCTAAAACTAACCCTAACCCTAATCCTAACCCTAAACCCTAACTCTTAACCTTAACCCTAAGCGTTAACTCTCACGCTAACCTTTAATCCTAACCCTAATCCTAATCTTCAACCCTAAACCTAACACTTAACCCTAACCCTGTACCAAACCCTAACCCCTCATCTTAACCCTAACCGTAAACCTCAACCCTAAACCAAAGTGTAACCGTTAAACCTAAGAGTAACCTTTAACCCTAACCCTAATCCCTAACCCTAAGCCCTCACCCTAACACTAAACTTCATCCTTAACCCTAACCATAATCCTAACCCTAAATCTAATTCTCAGACTTCTTGCCTTCTTAGAGTTTAGAAAGCCTGCAATCCTCCCATGCCATGCGTGAAAGGAGGCTCTACCACTGTGTCCTGCATGAAACCCACGGGCCCATACCCAGAGTAGGATAGAGTGGGTTCCCGGGTACAATCCCAGCCCCCTAAACTCCCCCCGCCCGCCTAATGCAGACAGGGCCCGTGCGCTAAGCATAAACAATACCTTTAACAGATAACCCTAACCCTGAACATAACACCCAACCCTGTTCCTATTTCTCCCCTTAACACGTAAACCTCACCGTGTGCCTAACTTTATCCTCTTTTTTTTTTTTTTTAGACAGAGTCTCACTTTGTTGCCCAGGCTAGAGTGAGTGCCGTGGCGTGAGCCTAGCTCACAGCAACCTCAAACTCCTGAGCTCAAGCGATCCTCCTGTCTCAGCCTCCCGAGTAGCTGGGACTACAGGCATGCGCCACCATGCCCGGCTAATTTTTTCTATATATATTTTTAGCTGTTGATATAATTTCTTTCTATTTTTATTAGAGGTGGGGTCTCGCTCTTGCTCAGGCTGGTCTCGAACTCCTGAGCTCCAGCGATCCGCCCACCTCGGCCTCCCAGAGTGCTAGGATTACAGGCGTGAGCCACTGCGCCCGGCCCCTAACTTTAACCTCTTATCCTAACGTTAATGCATAACCCATTTCCTGAGAACAACCCCTATCCCATAATTCTAACCCTATCTCCTAGTCATCACTGTGACACCTAATCCCTAACCCTAATTCTAAACCGCTAACCCTAACCGTAACCCTACCTACAACCCTAACACTGACAGTAACCCTTACTTCTAACCCCAACGCTATGCCTAACAAAAACCCTAACCCTTGACCCTAACCCTTCACCCTAACCCCCAAGCCTTACCCTAACCCTTAACCCTAATCCTAATCCTAACCATTAAACCTAACCCTAGCTCTTAAAGCTAACCCTAAACCTTACCCTCACGACTAGACCTAACCCTGACACTAACCTAACACCTAACCCTAACCAGAACCCCTAAAGCTAACCCTGAACCCTATCCCGAACCCTAGCAGTAAACTTTAACCCTAAACCTAAGTCCAACCCGTAACCCTAATCCTATTCTTTTACCCTAAAACTAACCCCTAAACCTAACCCCTATACCTCACCCTAACTCTAACCCCAATCCTAATTCTAACCATTCCCCTTCATAAAACACTAACTCCTAACCGCTAACCCTAACACTAACCAAAAACCCTAATCACTAATCCCTAACCCTAACGCTTAGCCTTTACCCTAACCGTTAACCCTCACCCTAAATCTTAACACTGACCCTAACCTTAACCTTTAACTCTAAGCCTAACCCTTAACCCTACAGTAAGGAAGACCCTTAATGCTAATGGGATCCCTTATCCCTAACCCTAACACTACAGCTAAAAATAACCCTAACCTTGGATCATTAAACCTAACCCCTAACACTTACTTTAACCCCAAACCCTAACCCTAATGCTAAGCATTACACCCAACCCTATCTCTTAACCCTAACGCTAGCCCTTACCCTAACGCCTAGATCTAACCCTAAATCCAACCTACCGCCTAATCCTAACCTTAAGCCCTAATGCTAACTCTAACCCTGAACCCTAAACCTACCCGTAACCCTTAACACTAACCCTATCCGTGAACCTTAACCCTGACCCTAACCATTACCCGCACCCAAGCATTTAACCCTGACCCTACCCCTAGTCCATAATGATAACCCTAACACTAAACCCTAACCCTAAGCCCAACACTTAACCCTAATCCTATCCCTTAACCCTAACCCTAACCCTAACCCTAATGCTAACCCCTGAACGTAATCATAACCGTCACCAGTAAACCTAACCCTAACCTCTAACACAAACCATAGCACATAACTCTAACCCTAAAACTAACCCTAACCCTAACCCTAACCCTAAACCCTAACTCTTAACCTTAACCCTAAGCGTTAACTCTCACGCTAACCTTTAATCCTAACCCTAATCCTAATCTTCAACCCTAAACCTAACACTTTACCCTAACCCTGTACCTAACCCTAACCCCTCATCTTAACCCTAACCGTAAACCTAAACCCGAAACCAAAGTGTAACCGTTAAACCTAAGAGTAACCTTTAACCCTAACCCTATTCCCTAACCCTAAGCCCTCACCCTAACACTAAACTTCATCCTTAACCCTTGCCATAATCCTAACCCTAAATCTAATTCTCAGACTTCTTGCTTTCTTAGAGTTTAGAAAGCCTGCAATCCTCCCATGCCATGCGTGAAAGGAGGCTCTACCACTGTGTCCTGCATGAAACGCACAGGCCCATAACCAGAGTATGATAGAGTGGGTTCCCGGGTACAATCCCAGGCCCCTAAACTCCCCCCGCCCGCCTAATGCAGACAGGGCCCGTGCGCTAAGCATAAACAATACCTTTAACAGATAACCCTAACCCTGAACATAACACCCAACCCTGTTCCTATTTCTCCCCTTAACACGTAAACCTCACCGTGCGCCTAACTTTAACCTCTTATCCTAACGTTAATGCATAACCCATTTCCTGAGAACAACCCCTATCCCATAATTCTAACCGTATCTCCTAGTCATCACTGTGACACCTAATCCCTAACCCTAACTCTAAACCGCTAACCCTAACCGTAACCCTACCTACAACCCTAACACTGACAGTAACCCTTACTTCTAACCCCAACGCTATGCCTAACAAAAACCCTAACCCTTGACCCTAACCCTTCACCCTAACCCCTAAGCCTTACCCTAACCCTTAACCCTAATCCTAATCCTAACCATTAAACCTAACCCTAGCTCTTAAAGCTAACCCTAAACCTTACCCTCACGACTAGACCTAACCCTGACACTAACCTAACACCTAACCCTAACCAGAACCCCTAAGGCTAACCCTGAACCCTATCCCTAACCCCAGCAGTAAACTTTAACCCTAAACCTAAGCCCAACCCGTAACCCTAATCCTATCCTTTTACCCTAAAACTAACCCCTAAACCTAACCCCTATACCTCACCCTAACTCTAACCCCAATCCTAATTCTAACCATACCCCTTCATAAAACACTAACTCCTAACCGCTAACCCTAACACTAACCAAAAACCCTAATCACTAATCCCTAACCCTAACGCTTAACCTTTACCCTAACCGTTAACCCTCACCCTAAATCTTAACACTGACCCTAACCTTAACCTTTAACTCTAAGCCTAACCCTTAACTCTACAGTAAGGAAAACCCTTAATGCTAATGGGATCCCTTATCCCTAACCCTAACACTACAGCTAAAAATAACCCTAACCTTTGATCCTTAAACCTAACCCCTAACACTTACTTTAACCCCAAACCCTAACCCTAATCCTAAGCATTAAACCTAACCCTATCTCTTAACCCTAACGCTAGCCCTTACCCTAACGCCTAGATCTAACCCTAAATCTGACCTACCGCCTAATCCTAACCTTAAGCCCTAATGCTAACTCTAACCCTGAACCCTAAACCTACCCGTAACCCTTAACACTAACCCTATCCCTAACCCCCTTACACTAACTCTGTTAACCCTAACCCTCAACCCTGACCCTAACCTTAAACCTTAATCCTAACCATGCGTGAGATGAGCCTCTGCCTTTGTCCTGCGTGACAGTTCAAGCCCAACACCCAGGGTACGATGAAGTGGGGACACAGCCTTGCTCCACACCCACAGTGCCCCGTACGTTAGACAGGGCCCGTGCCCTAACACACACCGTTAAACGTAAGCCCTAACCCTATCACTAAACCAAACCCTTCGTAAGCCCTGAATCTAACTCCTAACAGTAACCCTAATCCCTGACCCTTACTCTTGCCTCTCACCCTAAACCTAAACCCAACCACTAAACATAATCCTAATCTCTAACCCTAACAGTAATCCTAACCCTAATTCTAACCTAAAACTCTAACCCCTAAATCTAATCCTAGTCCCTAACACCTAACCTTACCCTAAACCGAATTCCAATTCTCAGACTTTTTCAATTCAAAAACTTAAAAAAGCCTAGAATCCACCAATGCCGTGTCTGAGATGAGCGTCCGCCCCTATGTCCTGCATGACAGGCAGGCGCCAATGCCCAGGGTACTATGGAGTGGAGTCCTGGGGTCTGTAGGCTTGCTAAACTCCAGTTTGGAAGAATTGCTATAGTCATATATAGGGATGCTTACATTTACTTATAGAAAGCAACTATTGGTGTGTGATTTGTAGGCTTGCCTTACTCTAGTTTGGATGAAGAAGCTGAATCATATATAGGAATATTAGCTTTGAGTTAGAGGAAGCATCTATGGGGGGTGCTTTTTTGGCTTGTTAAACTCTGGTTTGGAAGAAGTTCGAGAGTCTTATATAGGAACGATATCATTCATTCAGAGAAAGCAATTATAGGGAGTTGGTTTGTAGGCTTGCTAAGCTCTAGTTTGGAGGAAGGCGAGAGTCATATATAGAACGCTTACGTTCACATAAAGCGTCTACGGGGGGACGGATTCTAGGCTTCCTAAACTCTAGCTTGGAAAAAGAGGACAGTTATGTATAGGAACTCTCGGCGGGGGATTTGTAGCATTGCTAAAATCTTAGATTGGAAAAGTTGCGAGAGTCATACATAGGAATGTTAACATTCACTCAATGAAAGCAACTATAAGGGGTGCTTTCCAGGCTGGCTACACTCTAATTTGGAAAAAGTGCGACAGTCATATATAGGAAGTCTTATATTCACTCAGACAAAGCAATTATGTGTAGGTGTATAGTAGGCATGCTAACTCTAGTTTGGAAAATTTCGAGAGCCATGTATAAGAAAGCTTACAGTAACTTAGAGAAAGCAACGAACAGGGGTGGAGTGTAGACTTGCTAAACTCTAGTTTGGAGGAAGTGCCATAGTCATATATAGGAACGCTTAAATTCATTCAGAGAAAACAGCTGTCGGGGATTGGTTTGTAGACTTATTCAACTCTAGTTTGGAAGAAGTGCGAGAGACATATATAGGAATGTTTACATTGACTCAAAGAAAGCAACTATGGGGGAGTGTTATTTTGGCATGCCAGATGCTAGTTAGGAAGAAGTACAAGACTCATATATAGGAACGCTTACATTCACACAGCGAGAGCAACTACGGAGTAGTGTCAGGTAGACATATTAAAGTCTAGCTTGGGAGAAGTTCCAGAGTCCTATATAGGAAAGGTAACAGCCACTTTGAAAAAGCAAGTCTTGGCGGGTGGTTTGTAGGCCTGCAAAACCTTGTTTTGGTTGAAGTGTGAGAATCATATATGAGAACGCTTACATTCACTCAGAGAAAGCAACGATGGGGTTGTTTGTAGGCTTACTAAACTGCAGTTTAGAAGCAGCACGAGAATCACATATAGGAGCACATACATTTTGACGCACTGAAAGTAACTATAGGGTGGTGTTTTATAGGCATGCTAAACTCTAGTTTGGATGAAGTTTGAGAATCACATATAAGAAAGCTTAGAGTCACTTAGAGAAAGCAAATCTCTGGGTGTGGAATGTAGGCCTGCTAAACTCTATTTTGGTTTAAGAGTGAGAGTCATATATGGGAAGGCTTACATTCCCTCAGAGAAAGCAACGACGGCGTGGTGGTTTGTAGGCATACTAAACTCTAGTTTGGAAGAAGTAGGAGAATGATATATGGGAACGCTTACATTCGCGTAGAGAAAGCAATTATGGGGTGGCGTTTTTGTAGCCATGCTAATCTCTAGTTTGGAAGAAGTTAAGGAGTAATATATAGGAAAGGTTACAGTCATAGAAACCAACTCTCGGGGGATGTTTTGTACGCCTGCAAAACTCCAGTTTGGAAGAAGGGGGAGAGTCATATTGGGGACCGCGTGCATTCACTCAGAGAAATCAACGATGGGATTGTGATTTGTAGGCATAGTCAACTCTAGTTTGGAAGAAGTACGAGAATCGTATATAGGAAAGCTTACCTTCACGCAGAGAAAGCAACTATGGAGTGATGTTTGTATGCCTACTAAAATATAGTTTGGAGGAAGTTCGAGAGCCATATCTGGGAAGCTTACAGTCACTTAGAGAAAGCAACTCTCGGGGGTGTTTCGTAGGCCTGCTAAACTCTATTTTCAATGAAGTGTTAGAATAATATATGGGAACTCAGTGAAAGCAACGTTGTGGTTGTGGTTCCTAGGCATACTAACCTGTAATTTGGAAGAAGCAAGAGAATCACATGTAGAACCGCTTACATTCCGGCACCGAATGCAACTATGGGGTGGTGTTTTGTAGGCTTGCAAAACTCTAGTTTGGACGAAGTTTGAGAGTCATATATAGGAAAGTTTACAGTCACGTAGAGAAAGCAACTCTCTGTGTGTGGAATGTAGAGTTATTTTGGTTGAAATAGTTATTTTGGTTGAAGTGTGAGAGTCATATATGGGAACGCTTACATTCACTCAGAGAAAACAACGTTTGGGTGGTGGTTTGTAGGGCATACTAAACTGTAGTTTGGAAGAAGTACGAGAGTCCTATATAGGAACACTTACATTCACACAGAGAAAGCACTTATGGCATCAGGTTTTGTAGGCATGCTAAACTGCAGTTTGGAAGAAGTTGGAAAACCTTATACAGGAAAGATTACCGTCACCTAGGGAAAGCAACTCTCGGGAGATTTTTTTTTGTACACATGCTAAACTCTAATTTGGATGAAGTGTGAGAGTCAAACATGGGACCGCTTACATTCCTTCAGAGAAACAACACTGGGGTGGTTTTTGTAGGCATACTAAATAGTTTGGAAGAAGTACGAGAATGATATTTGGGAACGCTTACATTCACACAGAGAAAGCAACTACGGGGTGGTGTTTTGTAAGCATGCTATAGTTTGGAAGAAGTTCTAAACCTGAACAGTCACTTAGAGAAAGCAACTCTTGGTGGGTGATTTTTAGGTCTGCTAAATTGTATTTTGAAAGAAGTACCAGAGTCATATATACTAATGCTTACATTCATGCAAAGAAAAAACCATGGGGTGATGTTTTGTGGGCATGTTAACCTGTGGTTTGGAAGAAGTTGGAGAGTCTTATTTAGGAAAGCTTACAGTCACCTAGAGAAAGTAACTCTCGGGAGAGCCTTTCTTGGCCTGCTAAACTCTACTTTGCATCAATTGTGAGAGTCAAACATGGGAATGCTTTCATTCATTCAGAGAACGCAACGTTTGGGTGGTGGTTTGTAGGCATTCTAAACTGTATTTTGGAGGAAGTACGAGAGTCATGTATATGAACGCTTACATTCAGGCAGAGAAAGCAACTCTGGGGTTGTATTTTGTTGGCATGCTAAACTGTGGTTTGGAAGAAGTTCGAGAGTCTTATATAGGAAAGATTACAGTGACACAGAGAAAACAACTCTTGCAAGTTTATTGGTAGGCCTGCTAAACTCTAACTTGGATGAAATGTGAGAACACTTGCATTCATTCACTCAGAGAAAGAAACATGGTGATGGTTTGAAGGCATAATAACTGTAGTTGGGAAGAAGTAGGAGAGTCATATATATGAACCGTTACATTCACGCAGAGAACGCAACTGTGGGGTGACGATGTATGCATGTTAATCTGTAGTTTGGAGGAAGTGCGAGAGTCATATCTGGGGAAAATTACAGTCACTTAGGGAAAGGAACCATCCTGGGTTGGTTTGTAGATCTGCTAAATTCTATTTTGGAAACAGAGTGTGAGTCATATATGGGAACGCTTATGTTCACTCATAGAAAGCAACCACGGTGTGGTGTTTTGTTGGCATTGTGTAGTTTGAAAGAAGTTGGAGATTCTTATATAGGAAAGTTTACACTCACCTAGAGAAAGCAACTCACGGGGTGTTGTTTGTAGGCCTGCTAAACTCTAATTTAGATGAAGTGAGAGAGGCATATATATGAACGCTTATATTGATGCAGAGAAAGCAACTATGGGGTGGTGTTTTGTAGGCATGCTAAAATATAATTTGGAAGAAGTTCAAAAACAGACAGTCACTTAGAGAAAGCCACTCTCGGCGGTTGATTTTTCGGTGTGCTAAATTGTATTTTGAAAGAAGTACCAGAGTCATATATACAAACGCTTACATTCATGCAGAGAAAGCAACTCTGGGGTGGTGTTTTCTAGGCATGCTAAACTCTAGTTTGGACGAAGTTTGAGAATCACATATAAGAAAGCTTAGAGTCGCTTAAAGCAAATATCTGGGTGTGGAATGTAGGCGTGCTAAACTCTATTTTGGTTTCAGAGTGAGAGTCATATATGGGAAGGCTTACATTCGCTCAGAGAAAGCAACGATGGTGTGGTGGTTTGTAGGCATACTGAACTCTAGTTTGGAAGATGTAGGAGAATGATATATGGGAACGCTTACATTCATGCAGAGAAAGCAATTATGGGGTGGTTTTTTTGTACCCATGCTAACCTCTAGTTTAGAAGAAGTTATATAGGAAAGCGTACACTCATTTATAGAAACCAACTTTCGGTGGATGGACGGTAGGCCTGCAAAACTCTACTTTGGAAGAAGGGGGAGAGTCATATTGGGGCCACGTACATTGACTCGGAGAAATCAAGGATGGGGTTGTGGTTTGTAGGCATACTAAACTCTAGTTTGGAAGAAGGACGAGAATCATATATAGGAACGCTTACATTCATGCAGAGAAAGCAACTATGGAGTGATGTTTGTATGCCTACTAAACGATAGTTTGGAGGATGGTCGAGAGTCATATCTGGAAAGCTTACAGTCATTTAGAGAAAGCAACTCTCTGGGGATGGTTCGTAGGCCTGCTAAACTCTATTTTCAATGAAGTGTTCGAATCATATACAGGAACGCTTACATTCACTCAGAGAAAGCAACGTTGGGGTGGCCGTTTTTGAGCATACTAAACTCTACTTTGGAAGAGGTACGAGAGACATAAATACGAACGCTTACATTAACACAGAGAAAGCAAATAGGGGTGCTGTAATGCAGGCATGCTAAACTATAGATTGGAAGATGTTCGAAAGCTGACAGTCACTTAGAGAAAGCAACTCTTGGCGGGTGATTTTTAGGTCTGCTAAATTGTATTTTGAAAGACGTACCAGGGTCATATACAAACGCTTACATTCATGCAGAGAAAGAAACTATGGGGTGATGTGTTGTTGGCATGCTAAACTGCAGTTCGAGAGTGTTATATAGGATAGCTTACAGTCACCTAGAGAAAGCAACACTCGGGACAGCTTTACAAGCCTCTAAACACTAATTAGCAGTAATTGTGAGAGTCAAACATGGGAACGCTTACATTCACGGAGAGAACACAACGTTTGGGTGGTGGTTTGTAGGCATAATAACTGTAGGTCGGAAGAAGTAGGAGAGTCATATGTATGAACGGTTACATTCACGCAGAGAAAGAAACTGTTGGGTGGTGTATGTACGCATGTTAATCTATACTTTGGAGGAAGTTCGAGAGTCATATCTGGGGAAAATTGCAGTCACTTAGAGAAAGCAACAATCGGGGGCCGTTTTGTAGATCTGCTAAATTCTATTTTGGAAGAAGAGTGAAATTCATATGTGGGAACGCTTATGTTCACTCAGAGAAATCAACGATAGGGCAGTGTTTCGTTGGGATGCTAAAGTGTAGTTTGGAAGAAGTTCGCGAGTCTTATATAAGAAAGCTTACAGTCACCTAGAGAAAGTAACTCTCGGCAGATTGTTTCTAAGCGTGCTAAACTCTAATTTGCATCAATTGTGAGAGTCAAACATGGGAACGCTTACATTCACTCAGAGAACGCAACGTTTGGGTGGTGGTTTGTAAGCATTCTAAACTGTATTTTGGAGGAAGTAGGAGAGTCATATATACGAATGCTTACATTCACGCAGAGAAAGCAACTCTGTGATCGTATTTTGTTGGCATGCTAAACTGTGGTTTGGAAGAAGTTCGAGAGCCTTATATAGGAAAGATTACAGTGACACAGAGAAAACAACTCTCTGTAGTTTGTTGGTAGGTCTACTAAACTGTAATTTGGATGATGTGTGAGAACGCTTGCATTCACTCAGAGAAAGAACTTTGTCGTGGTGGTTTGTAGGAATAACAACTGTAGTTCGAAGAAGTAGGAGAGTCATATATGAACGGTTACATTCACGCAGAGAAAGCAACTGTGGAGTGGCGTATGTAATCATCATAATCTGTAGTTTGGAGGAAGTTCGAGAGTCATATCTGGGGAAAATTAGAGTCATTTAGAGAAAGGAACAATCGGGGGCTGGTGTGTAGGTCTGCTAAATTCTATTTTGGAAAAAGAGTGAGAGTCATATATGGGAACGCTTATGTTGACTCAGAGAAATCAACGATGGGGCGCTGTATTGTTGGCATGCTAAACTGTAGTTTGGAAGAAGTTCGAAAGTCTTATATAGGAAAGTTTACAGTCACCTAGAGAAAGCAACTCACAGGAGGTGTTTGTAAGCCGCTAAACTCTAATTTGGATGAAGTGAAAGAGGCATACATGGATACGCTTCATTCACTCAGAGAAAGGTAAATTGGGGTGCCGGTTTGTAGGTATACTAACTCCAGTTTGGAAGAAGTACTAGAGTCATATATATGAACGCTTATATGGACGCAGAGAAAGCAACTATGGGGTGGTGTTTTGTAGGCCTGCTAAAATATAGTTTGGAAGAAGTTCGAAAGCAGACAGTCACTTAGAGAAAGCAACTCTTGGCGGTGGATTTTTAGGTCTGCTAAATTGTATTTTGAAAGAAGTACCAGAGTCATATATTCAAACGCTTACATTCATGCAGAGAAAGGAACTGTGGGGTGGTGTTTTCTAGGCGTGCTAAACTCTAGTTTGGACGAAGTTTGAGAATCACATATAAGAAAGCTTAGAGTCACTTAGAGAAAGCAAATCTCTGGGTGTGGAATGTAGGCGTGCTAAACTCTATTTTGGTTTAGATTGAGAGTCATATATGGAAAGGGTTACATTCACTCAGAGAAAGCAACGATGGTGTGGTGGTTTGTAGGCATACTAAACTCTAGTTTGGAAGAAGTAGGAAAATGATATATGGGAACGCTTACATTCATGCAGAGAAAGCAATTATGGGGTGGCTTTTTTGTACCCATGCTAATCTCTGGTTTGGAAGAAGTTATATAGGAAAGCGTACACTCATTTATAGAAACCAACTTTCGGGGGATGAAGGGTAGGCCTGCAAAACTCTACTTTGGAAGAAGTGGGAGAGTCATATTGGGGACCACGTACATTGACTCAGAGAAATCGAGGATGGGGTTGTGTTTTGTAGGCATACTAAACTCTAGTTTGGAGAAAGTACGAGAATCATATATAGGAACGCTTACATTCATGCAGAGAAAGCAACTATGGAGTGAGGTTTGTATGCCTACTAAACTATAGTTTGGAGGAAGTTTAGAATCTTATATAGCAAAGCTTACAGTCACCTAGAGAGAGCAACTCTTGGGAGATGATTTCTAAGCCTGATAATTTGCACCAACTCTTAAAGTCAAGTATGGGAAGGTTTACATCCACTCAGACCGCAAGGTTTGGGTTGCAGTTTGTGGCATTAATTGTAGTTCGGAAGAAGTAGGAAAGTCATATATATGAACGGTTACATTCACGCAGACAAACCAGCTATGGAGTGATGTGTGTATGCCTACTAAACTATAGTTTGGAGGATGTTCGAGAGTCATATCTGGAAAGCTTACAGTCATTTAGAGAAAGAAACTCTCAGGGGGTGGTTCGTAGGCCTGCTAAACTCTATTTTCAATGAAGTGTTAAAATCATATACAGGAACGCTTACATTCACTCAGAGAAAGCAACGTTGGGGTGGCCGTTTGTGAGCATACTAAACTCTACTTTGGAAGAGGTACAAGAGACATAAATACAAACGCTTACATTAACACAGAGAAAGCAAATACGGGGTGCTGTAGTGCAGGCATGCTAAACTATAGAATGGAAGAAGTTCGAAAGCTGACAGTCACTTAGAGAAAGCAACTCTTGGCGGGTGATTTTTTAAGTCTGCTAAATTGTATTTTGAAAGACGTGTCAGAGTCTTATATACAAACGCTTACATTCATGCGTAGAAAGAAACTATGGGGTGATGTGTTGTGGGGATGCTAAACTGCAGTTTGGAAGAAGTTCGAGAGTGTTATGTAGGATAGCTTACAGTCATCTAGAGAAAGCAACACTCAGGAGAGCTTTGCAAGCCTGCTAAACTCTAACAAGCAGCGATTGTGAGAGTCAAACATGGGAATGCTTACATTCACTCAGAGAACACAACGTTTGGGTGTTGGTTTGTAGGCATAATAACTGTAGTTCGGAAGAAGTAGGAGAGTCATATATGAACGGTTACATTCACGCAGAGAAAGCAACTGTTGGGTGGCGTATGTATGCATGCTAATCTGTAGTTTGGAGGAATTTCGAGAGTCATATCTGGGGAAAATTACAGTCACTTAGAGAAAGCAACCATCGGGGGCCATTTTGTAGATCTGCTAAATTCTATTTTGAAAGAAGAATGAGAGTCATATATGGGAACGCTTATGATCACGAAGAGAAATCAACTATGGGGCGGTGTTTTGTTGGCATGCTAAACTGTAGTTTGGAAGAAGTTCGCGAGTCTTACATAGGAAAGTTTACAGTCACCCAGAGAAAGCAACTCTCGGGAGATTGTTTCTAAGCATGCTAAATTCTAGATTGCATCAATTGTGAGAGTCAAACATGGGAACGCTTACATTCACTCAGAGAACGCAACGTTTGGGTGGTGGTTTGTAAGCATTCTAAACTGTATTTTGGAGGAAGTAGGAGAGTCATATATACGAATGCTTACATTCACGCAGAGAAAGCAACTCTGTGATCGTATTTTGTTGGCATGCTAAACTGTGGTTTGGAAGAAGTTCGAGAGCCTTACATAGGAAAGATTACAGTGACACAGAGAAAAACAAATCTCTGTAGTTTGTTGGTAGGTCTGCTAAACTGTAATTTGGATGAAGTGTGAGAACGCTTGCATTCACTCACAGAAAGAACGTTGTCGTGATGGTTTGTAGGAATAAATGCTGTAGTTCAAAAGAAGTAGGAGAGTCATATATGAACGGTTACATTCACGCAGAGAAAGCAACTGTGGGGTGATCTATGTAATCATCATAATCTAGTTTGGAGAAAGTTCGAGAGTCATATGTGGGAAAAATTAAAGTCACCTAGAGAATTGGAACCATCGGGTGTTGTGTAGGTCTGCTAAATTCTATTTTGGAAGAAGAGTGAGAGTCATATATGGGAACGCTTATGTTCACTCAGAGAAATCAATGATGGGGCGCTGTATTGTTGGCATGCTAAACTGTAGTTTGGAAGAAGTTCGAGAGTCTTATATAGGAAAGTTTACAGTCACCTAGAGAAAGCAACTCACAGGAGGTGGTTTGTGGGCCGCTAAACTCTAATTTGGATGAAGTGAAAGAGGCATACATGGATACGCTTCATTCACTCAGAGAAAGGTAAATTTGGGTGCCGGTTTGTAGGTATACTAACTCCAGTTTGGAAGAAGTACGAGAGTCATATATATGAACGATTATATGGACGCAGAGAAAGCAACTATGGGGTGGTGTTTTGTAGGCATGATAAAATATAATTTGGAAGAAGTTCGAAAGCTGACAGTGACTTAGAGAAAGCAACTCTTGGCGGTTGATTTTGAGGTCTGCTAAATTGTATTTTGATAGAAGTACAAGAGTCATATATAAAATCGCTTATATTTATGCTGAGAAAGAAACTATGTGGTTATGCTTTGTTGGCGTGCTGAAATGTAGTTTCGAAGACGTTCGACAGTCTTTTATAGGAAAGCTTACAGTCCCCCAGAGGAAGCAACTTTCGAGAGATAGTTTGTAAGCCTGCTAAACTCTACTTTGCATCATTTGGAACAGTCATACTTGGGAACGCTAACATTCTCTGAGAGAACGCAACGTTTGGTTGGTTGTTTGTAAGCATACTAAACTGTATTTTGGAAGAAGTAGCAGAGTCATATATATGAGTGCTTACATTCACGCAGAGAGGGCAACTATGGGGTGGTGTTTTGTAGGCATGCAAATCTCTAGTTGCGAAGAAGTTAAGAGTAATAGGAAAGCTTACAGTCTCACAGAGAAAGCAACCCTTGGGGGCCGGTTTGTAGTTCTGCTAAATTCTATTTTGGATGAAGTGTGAATCTTAAATGGGAACGCTAACATTCACTCAGAGAAAGCAAGGTTGCTGTGGTGATTTTTAGTCACACTAAACTGGAGTTTGGAGGAAGTACGAGAATAAAAGAATGCTTACATTCACTCAGAAAAAGCAACGTTGGGGAGGTGGTTGGTAGGTGTACTATACTTTGGAAGAAGTACGAGCGTGATGCATAGGAACGCTTACATTCACGCAAACTATGGGGTGGCCTTTTGTTGGCATGCTAAACTATGTCCCAAAGTCATATATAGGAAAGCTTATAGTGAGAGAAAGCAACTCTCGGGCGGTGTTTTGTAGGTCCGGCAAATTGCATTTTGAAAGCAGTCCGAGATTCATATAAGGGAAGGCCTATATCCACTCAGAGAAAGCAATGTTAGGCTGGTGGTTTGTAGGCATACTAAACTGTATTTTGGAACTCGTATGTATGACTCTCACACTTGATCCAAATTAGAGTTCACCAGGCCTATAAACCACATCCTGAGAGTTGCTTTCTCTAGGTGAATGTAAGCTTTCCTATGTAAAACTCTCGAACTTCTTCCAAACTAAAGTTTAGCATGCCAACAGTGCACCACCGCATCGTTGCTTTCTCTGAGTGAACATAAGCATTCCCTTATATGAATCACTTTTTCCAAAATAGAATTTAGCAGACCTACAAACCAGTCCCCGATGGTTGATTTAGCTATGTGACTGTAATTTTCCCCAGATATGACTCTCAAACTTCCTCCAAAGTATAGATTAACATGCGTACATACACCACCCAACAGTTTCTTTCTCTGTGTGAATGTAACTGTTCATATATATGACTCTCCTACTTCTTCCGACCTACAGTTATTATGCCTACAAACCACCACCCAAACGTTGTGTTCTCTCCGTGAATGTAAGCTTTCCCATATTTGACTCTCACAATTGCTGCTAATTAGTGTTTAGAGGCTTGCAAAGCTGTCCCGAGTGTTGTTTTCTCTAGGTGACTGTAGCTATCCTATATAACACTCTGGAAGTCCTTTCAAACTGCAGTTTAGCATGCCAACAACACATCACCCCATAGTTTCTTTCTCTGCATAAATGTAAGCGTTTGTGTATATAACTCTTGTACGTCTTTCAAAATACAATTTAGCAGACCTAAAAATCACCCGCCAAGAGTTGCTTTCTCTAAGTGACTGTCAGCTTTCGAACTTCTTCCAATCTATAGTTTAGCATGCCTGCACTACAGCACCCCGTATTTGCTTTCTCTGTGTTAATGTAAGCGTTCCTATGTATGTCTCTCGTACCTCTTCCAAAGTAGAGTTTAGTATGCTCAAAAACGGCCACCCCAACGTTGCTTTCTCTGAGTGAATGTAAGCGTTCCTGTATATGATTCGAACACTTCATTGAAAATAGAGTTTAGCAGGCCTACGAACCACCCCCAGAGAGTTGCTTTCTTTAAATGACTGTAAGCTTTCCAGATATGACTCTCGAACATCCTCCAATCTATCGTTTAGTAGGCATACAAACATCACTCCATAGTTGCTTTCTCTGCATGAATGTAAGCGTTCCTATAAATGATTCTCGTCCTTCTTCCAAACTAGAGTTTAGTATGCCTACAAACCACAACCCCGTCGTTGATTTCTCCGAGTGAATATACCCAGTCCCCCATATGACTCTCCCCCTTCTTCCAAAGTAGAGTTTTGCAGGCCTACAAATCATCCCCCGAAAGTTGGTTTCTATAAATGATGGTACACTTTCCTATATATTACTCTTTAACTTCTTGCAAAATAGAGATTTGCATGGCTACAAAAAAGCCACCCCATAATTGCTTTCTCTGCATGAATGTAAGCGTTCCCATATATCATTCTCCTACTTCTTCCAAACTAGAGTTCAGTATGCCTACAAACGACCACACCATCGTTGCTTTCTCTGAGTGAATGTAAGCCTTCCCATATATGACTCTCACTCTGAAACCAAAATAGAGTTTGGCACACCTACATTCCACACCCAGAGATTTGCTTTAAGTGACTCTAAGCTTTCTTATATGTGATTGTCAAACTTCGTCCAAACTAGAGTTTAGCATGCCTAGAAACCACCCCACAGTTGCTTTCTCTGCATGAATGTAAGCGTTCATATACATGACTCTCGTACTTCCTCCAAAATACAGTTTAGAATGCCTACAAACCACCACCCAAACGTTGCGTTCTCTGAATGAATGAAAGCATTCCCATGTTTGACTCTCACAATTGATGCAAAGTAGAGTTTAGCAGGCCAAGAAAGGCTCTCCCGAGAGTTACTTTCTCTAGGTGACTGTAAGCTTTCCTAAATAAGACTCTCCAACTTCTTCCAAACTACAGGTTAACATGCCCACAAAACATCACCCCATGGTTTTTTCTTTGCATGAATGTAAGCATTAGTATATATCACTCTGGTACTTCTTTCAAAATACAATTTAGCAGACCTAAAAATCACCCACAAAGAGTTGCTTTCTCTAAATGACTGTTCAGGTTTGGAACTTCTTCCAAACTATAGCATGCTTACAAAACACCACCACGTAGTTGCTTTCTCTGTGTGAATGTAAGCGTTCCCAAATATCATTCTCGTACTTCTTCCAAACTATTTAGTATGCCTACAAAAACCACCCCAGTGTTGTTTCTCTGAGGGAATGTAAGCGGTCCCATGTTTGACTCTCACACTTCATCCAAATTAGAGTTTAGCATGTGTACAAAAAAATCTCCCGAGAGTTGCTTTCCCTGGGTGACGGTAATCTTTCCTGTATAAGGTTCTCCAACTTCTTCCAAACTACAGTTTAGCATGCCTACAAAACCTGACGCCATAAGTGCTTTCTCTGTGTGAATGTAAGTGTTCCTATATAGGACTCTCGTACTTCTTCCAAACTACAGTTTAGTATGCCCTACAAACCACCACCCAAACGTTGTTTTCTCTGAGTGAATGTAAGCGTTCCCATATATGACTCTCACACTTCAACCAAAATAACTCTATTTCAACCAAAATAACTCTACATTCCACACCCAGAGAGTTGCTTTCTCTACGTGACTGTAAACTTTCCTATATATGACTCTCAAACTTCGTCCAAACTAGAGTTTTGCAAGCCTACAAAACACCACCCCATAGTTGCATTCGGTGCCGGAATGTAAGCGGTTCTACATGTGATTCTCTTGCTTCTTCTAGGAACCACAACCACAACGTTGCTTTCACTGAGTTCCCATATATTATTCTAACACTTCATTGAAAATAGAGTTTAGCAGGCCTACGAAACACCCCCTAGGGTTGCTTTCTCTAAGTGACTGTAAGCTTCCCAGATATGGCTCTCGAACTTCCTCCAAACTATATTTTAGTAGGCATACAAACATCACTCCATAGTTGCTTTCTCTGCGTGAAGGTAAGCTTTCCTATATACGATTCTCGTACTTCTTCCAAACTAGAGTTGACTATGCCTACAAATCACAATCCCATCGTTGATTTCTCTGAGTGAATGCACGCGGTCCCCAATATGACTCTCTCCCACTTCCAAACTGGAGTTTTGCAGGTGTACAAAACATCCCCCGAGAGTTGGTTTCTATGACTGTACCCTTTCCTATATATTACTCCTTAACTTCTTCCAAACTAGAGATTAGCATGGCTACAAAAACGCCACCCCATAATTGCTTTCTCTACGCGAATGTAAGCGTTCCCATATATCATTCTCCTACTTCTTCCAAACTAGAGTTTAGTATGCCTACAAACCACCACGCCGTCGTTGCTTTCTCTGAGGGAATGTAAGCCTTCCCATATATGACTCTCACTCTTAAACCAAAATAGAGTTTAGCAGGCCTACATTCCACACCCAGAGATTTGCTTTCTCTAAGTGACTCTAAGCTTTCTTATATGTGATTCTCAAACTTCATCCAAACTAGAGTTTAGCATGCCTATAAAACACCACCCTATAGTTACTTTCAGTGCGTCAAAATGTATGTGCTCCTATATGTGATTCTCGTGCTTCTTCCAAACTGCAGTTTAGTAAGCCTACAAACAACCCCATCGTTGCTTTCTCTGAGTGAATGTAAGCCTTCTCATATATGACTCTCACACTTCAACCAAAACAGGGTTTTGCAGGCCTACAAACCACCCGCCAAGACTTGCTTTTTCAAAGTGGCTGTTACCTTTCCTATATAGGACTCTGGAACTTCTCCCAAGCTAGACTTTAACATGTCTACCTGACACTACTCCGTAGTTGCTCTCGCTGTGTGAATGTAAGCGTTCCTATATATGAGTCTTGTACCTCTTCTTAACTAACATCTGGCATGCCAAAATAACACTCCCCCATAGTTGCTTTCTTTGAGTCAATGTAAACATTCCTATATATGTCTCTCGCACTTCTTCCAAACTAGAGTTGAATAAGTCTACAAACCAATCCCCGACAGCTGTTTTCTCTGAACGAATTTAAGCGTTCCTATATATGACTATGGCACTTCCTCCAAACTAGAGTTTAGAAAGCCTACACTCCACCCCTGTTCGTTGCTTTCTCTAAGTTACTGTATGCTTTCCTATACATGGCTCTCGAAATTTTCCAAACTAGAGTTAGCATGCCTACTATACACCTACACATAATTGCTTTGTCTGAGTGAATATAAGCCTTCCTATATATGACTGTCGCACTTTTTCCAAATTAGAGTGTAGCCAGCCTGGAAAGCACCCCTTATAGTTGCTTTCATTGAGTGAATGTTAACATTCCTATGTAAGACTCTCGCAACTTTTCCAATCTAAGATTTTAGCAATGCTACAAATCCCCCGCCGAGAGTTCCTATACATAACTGTCCTCTTTTTCCAAGCTAGAGTTTAGGAAGCCTAGAATCCGTCCCCCCGTAGACGCTTTATGTGAACGTAAGCGTTCTATATATGACTCTCGCCTTCCTCCAAACTAGAGCTTAGCAAGCCTACAAACCAACTCCCTATAATTGCTTTCTCTGAATGAATGATATCGTTCCTATATAAGACTCTCGAACTTCTTCCAAACCAGAGTTTAACAAGTCAAAAAAGCACCCCCCATAGATGCTTCCTCTAACTCAAAGCTAATATTCCTATATATGATTCAGCTTCTTCATCCAAACTAGAGTAAGGCAAGCCTACAAATCACACATCAATAGTTGCTTTCTATAAGTAAATGTAAGCATCCCTATATATGACTATAGCAATTCTTCCAAACTGGAGTTTAGCAAGCCTACAGACCCCAGGACTCCACTCCATAGTACCCTGGGCATTGGCGCCTGCCTGTCATGCAGGACATAGGGGCGGACGCTCATCTCAGACACGGCATTGGTGGATTGTAGGCTTTTTTAAGTTTTTGAATTGAAGAACTCTGAGAATTGGAATTCGGTTTAGGGTAAGGTTAGGTGTTAGGGACTAGGATTAGATTTAGGGGTTAGGGTTTTAGGTTAGAATTAGGGTTAGGATTACTGTTAGGGTTAGAGATTAGGATTATGTTTAGTGGTTGGGTTTAGGTTTAGGGTGAGAGGCAAGAGTAAGGGTCAGGGATTAGGGTTACTGTTAGGAGTTAGATTCAGGGCTTACGAAGGGTTTGGTTTAGTGATAGGGTTAGGGCTTACGTTTAACGGTGTGTGTTAGGGCACGGGCCCCGTCTAATGTACGGGGCACTGTGGGTGTGGAGCAAGGCTGCGTCCCCACTTCATCTTACCCTTGGTGTTGGGCTTCAACTGTCACGCAGGACAAAGGCAGAGGCTCATGAAACGCATGGTTAGGATTAAGGTTTAAGGTTAGGGTCAAGGTTGAGGGTTAGGGTGAGGGTTAACAGTTAGAGTTAGGGTAAGGGGGTTAGGGATAGGGTTAGGGTTAAGGGTTAGGTTTATGGTTCAGGTTTAAGGTTAGCGTTAGAGGGTAGGGTTAGTGTAACTGTAGGTCAGTGTTGCGGTTAGATCTCTAGGCATTAGGGTAAAGGTCAGGGTTAGGGTTAAGAGTTAGGGTTAAGTTTAATGGTTAAGGATTGGGATTAGGGTTGAGGGTTAGGGTTAAGATTATGGGTAATGACTCAGGATCAAAGGTTAGGGTTATTTTTAGGCGTAGGGTTAGCGTAAGGGGTTAGGGTTAATGTTAGTGTTGTTGGTAGGGTTAAGGTTAGGGTTGGCGTTTCAGAATTAGGGATTAGGTGTTATGGTTATGGCTAGGAGTTAGCGTTAGATTTACGGTATAGGTCTTGTTCTCAGGGTGTTATGCATTAACGTTAAGATAAGGGGTTAAAGTTAGGGTTACGGTGAGCTTTACCTGTTAAGGTGAGCAGTAGGATCAGGGTTAGGTGTTATGTTCTGGGTTAGGGTTATGGGTGAGGGGTAGGGTTTATCCTTAGGGCACGGGCCCTGTATGCACTAGGAGGCGAAGTTAGGGGTCTGTGATGGTCGCTGGGAACCCACTCTATCGCACGCAGTGTATGGGCCTCTGGGTTTCATGCAGGACACTGTGGCAGAGCCGGCTTTCATGCATGGCTTAGTAGGATTGTAGGCTTTCAAAACTCTGAGAAAGCAAGAAGTCTGAGAATTAGATTTCGGGTTAGGATTACGGCACGGTTTAGGGATGAAGATTAGTGGTTAGGGTGAGGGCTTAGGGTTAGGGGTTCGGGTTAGGGTTAGGGTTGCTGGTAGGGTGAAGGTTAGGTTTGACGTTTTAGAATTAGGGATGAGGTGTTACGGTTATGACTATGGTTTAGGATTAGAATTACGGGATAGGGCTTCTTCTCAAGGTGTTATGCATTCACGTTAAGTTAAGGGGCTAAGTTAGGGTTACGGGGAGGTTTATGTTTTAAGGTGAGCAATAGGATCAGGGTTAGGTGTTATGTTCAGGGTGAGGGTTATCTGTTAGGGGTAGTGTTTATACTTAGCGTACGGGCCCTGTCTGCACTGGGCGGGGGGCTGGGGTTAGGGGGATGGGATTGTCCCCGGGAACACACTCTATCGTACGCTGGGTATGGGCTCCTGGGTTTCATGCAGGACACAGTGGCAGAGCCCCCTTTTACTCATGGCATGGGAGGATTGTAGGCTTTCTAAACTCTGAGAAAGCAAGAACTCTGAGAATTAGATTTAGGGGTAGGATTCTGGTAATGTTTAGGGATGAAGATTAGTGTCAGGGTGGGGTCTTGGGTTAGGGGTTGGGGTTAAAGGTTAGTGTTAGGTTTAACAGTTACAGTTAGGTTTACGGTTAAGTCTCAGGGTTCGGGTTAAGGTTTGGGTTTAGCGTTTGGCACAGGGGTAGGCTTCAGTGTTAGCTTCATGGTTAAAGATTAGGAGTAGGGTTAGTGTGAGGGTTAAGGGTAAGGGTCAAGATTAAGGGTTCAGGTTGGGGTTAGGCTTAGGTTTAGGGTTAGGGGTCAAGGGTCAGGTTTAGGGTTAAGTGTTGGGCTTAGGGTTGGGGTTTAGTGTTAAGTTTATCATTAAGGATTAGGGTTAGGGTCAGGGTTAAATGCTTGGGTGCGGGTAATGGTTAGGGTCAGGGTTAAGGTTTATGGATAGGGTTAGTGTTAAGGGTTTACGGGTAGGTTTAGGGTTCAGGGTTAGAGTTAGCATTAGGGCTTAAGGTTAGGATTAGGTGGTAGGTTAGATTTTAGGGTTAGATCTAGGCGTTAGAGTAAGGGTTAAGAGATAGGGTTAGGTTTAATGCTTAGGATTAGGGTTAGGGTTTGGGGTTAAAGTAAGTGTTAGGGGTTAGGTTTAAGGATCCAAGGTTAGGGTTATTTTTAGCTGTAGTGTTAGGGTTAGGGATAAGGGATAAGGTTGGCGTGAGGGTTTTCCTTACTGTTAGGGTTAAGGGTCAGGCTTAGATTAAAGGTTAAGGTTAGGGTCAGCGTTAAGGGTTAGGGTGAGGGTTAACGGTTACGGTAAAGGTTAAGCGTTAGTGTTAGGGATTAGCGATTAGGGTTTTTGGTAAGTGTTAGGGTTAGGAGTTAGTGTTTTATGAAGGGGTATGGTTAGAATTAGGATTGGGGTTAGTGTTAGGGTTTGGTTTAGGAGTTAGGTTTAGGGTAATAGGATAGGATTAGCGTTAAGGGTTGGGCTCAGGTTTAGGGTTAAAGTTCAGTGTTAGGGTTAATGTTTAGTGTTATGGTCCAGTTTAAGTGTTAGGGTGAGGGTTAACGGTTAGGATTAGGCTTAGAGGTTGGGGATATAGTGAGGGTTCAGTGTTAGGGTTAGGTTTAGGGTTCAGGGTTAAGGTTAGCTGTAGGGGTTATGGTTAGGGTTAGGTGTTAGGTTAGTGTCAGGGTTAGGTCTAGTCGTGAGGGTAAGGTTTAGGGTTAGCTTTAAGAGCTAGGGTTAGGTTGAATGGATAGGATTAGGATTAGGGTTAAGGGTTAGGGTAAGGCTTAGGGGTTAGGGTGAAGGGTTAAGGGTTTTTGTTAGGCATAGCGTTGGGGTTAGAAGTAAGGGTTACTGTCAGTGTTAGGGTTGTAGGCAGGGTTACGGTTAGAGTTAGCGGTTTAGAATTAGGGTTAGGGATTAGGTGTTACAGTGACGACTAGGAGATAGGGTTAGAATTATGGGATAGGGGTTGTTCTCAGGGAATGGGTTATGCATTAACGTTAGGATAAGAGGTTAAAGTTAGGCTCACGGTGAGGTTTACGTGTTAAGGGGAGAAATAGGAACAGGGTTAGGTGTTATGTTCACGGTGAGGGATATCTGTTACAGGTATTGTTTATGCTTAGCGCACGGGCCCTGTCTGCCTTAGGCGGGGGTGGGGGGAGGTTAGGGGACTGGGATTGTCACCAGGATCCCACTGTATCGTACTCTGGGTATGGGCCCGTGGGTTTGATGCAGGACACAGTGGTAGAGCCTCCTTTCACGCATGGCATGGGAGGATTGCAGGCTTTCTAAACTCTAAGAAAGCAAGAAGTCTGAGAATTAGATTTAGGGTTAGGATTCTGGTTAGGGTTAAGGATGAAGTTTAGTGTTAGGGTGAGAGCTTAGGGTTAGGGATTAGGGTTAGGGTTAAAGGTTACTCTTAGGTTTAACGGTTACAGTTCGGTTTAGGGTTGAGGTTTACGGTTAGGGTTAAGATGAGGGGTTAGGGTTTGGTATAGGGTTAGGGTTAGGTACAGGGTTAGGGTTAAGTGTTAGGTTTACGGTTGAAGATTAGGATTAGGGTTAGGATTAAAGGTTAGCGTGAGAGTTAACAGTTAGGGTTAAGGTTAAGAGTTAGGGTTAGGGTTTAGGTTTAGGGTTAAGGGTTAGGGTTAGCTTTAGGGTTCGAGTTATGTGTTAGGGTTTGTGTTAGAGGTTAGGGTTAGGTTTACTGTCCACGGTTAGGGTTACGTTTAGGGATTTAGCATTAGGGTTAAGGATTAGGTTTAGGGTAAGGGTTTAGAGTTAGTGTTGGGCTTTAGGCTCGGGGCTTAGGTTCAGGGTCAGGGGTTAGGGTTGGTGGTAGGGCTTAGATTTATCGGTCAGTTTAAGGGCACAGGACCTGGTTAATCTACGGTGAGAGGGGTGCGGTCGGAGTCATCACGAAAGCACAACATCATTCCCTGGGCCCTGGGACAAGATCTACATGCAGGACTCAGGCGGAGCCTCATCTCACACATGGCATGGCTGTATTGTAGGCTTGCTTCACTCGGGAATGGAAGTAGTGTGAGAATTAGGGTTAGGGTTGGGGTTAGGGGTTTCGAGTTAGGGGTTAGGCTTGGAGTCAGGGTTAGGTGCTAGGGATTAGTGGTTAGGGTTAGAGTTAGTGTTACGGGTTAGGTGTTAACTCTGGTTTAGGGGGCCAGGGTAAGGTTTAGGTTTGGAGTTAGCGTTAGGGTTAGGCGTTAGGGTTAAGGGATAGGGTTAGGGTTAAGGGTTAGGCTTAGGGTAAGGGTTCAGGTTTAGGGTTAGGGTCACGGTTAAGGGTTAGGGTGAGGGTTAACAGTTAGGGATAGGGTTAGGGGGTTAGGGATAGGATTAGGGTTAAGGGTTAGGTTTATGGTTCAGGTTTAAGGTTAACATTAGGGGGTTACGTTAGTGTTAACTGTAAGTCAGTGTTAGGGTTAGATCTCTAGGCATTAAGGTAAAGGTTAGGTTTAAGGTTAAGTGTTAGGGTTATGTTTAATGGTTAGGCTTGGGATTAGGGTTAAGTGTTAGGGTTAAGGTTAGGGGTTATGACTAAGGATCAACGGTTAGGGTTATTTTTATGCGTAGGGTTAGGGTAAGGTGTTAGGGTTAGTGTTAGTGTTGTTGGTAGGGTTAAGGTTAGGGTTGGCGTTTCAGAATTCGGGATCAGGTGTTATGGTTATGGCTAGGAGTTAGCGTTAGAATTACAGTATAGTGCTTTTTCTCAGGGTGTCATGCATTAACGTTAAGATAAGGTGTTAAAGTTAGGGTTATGGTGAGCTTTACCTCTTAAGGTGAGCAGTATGATCAGGGTTAGGTGTTATGTTCTGGGTTAGTCTTATGGGTGAGGGGTAGGGTTTATGCTCTGGGCACGGGCCCTGTATGCACTAGGAGGCAAAGATAGGGGTCTGTGATGGTCGCTGGTAACCTACTCTATCGTATGCAGTGTATGGGCCTCTGGTTTCCTGCAGGACACTGTCGCAGAGCGGGCTTTCATGCATGGCTTAGTAGGATTGTAGGCTTTCAAAACTCTGAGAAAGCAAGAAGTCTGAGAATTAGATTTCGGGTTAGGATTACGGCACGGTTTAGGGATGAAGATTAGTGTTAGGGTGAGGGCTTAGGGTTAAGGGTTAGGGTTAGGGTTACGGTTGATGGTAGGTTGAAGTTTAGGGTTGGCACTTTAGAATATGGATGAGGTGTTATGGTTATGGCTAGGGGTTAGGTTTAGAATTATGGGATAGGGCTTCTTCTTTGGGTGCTATGCATTAACGTTAACATAAGGGGATAAATTAGTGTTATGGTTAGGTTTATGTTTTAAGGTGAGCAACAGGATCAGGGTTAGGTTTTATGTTTGGAGTAAGGGTTATCTGTTAGGGATAGTGTTTTTGCTTAGCGCACGGGCCCTGTCTTCACCAGGAGGGGGGGGGTTAGGGACTAGGATTGCCACTGGGAACCCGCTCTATCATGCACTAGTTATGGGCCCCCGGGTTTCTTGCAGGACACAGTGGCAGAGCCTCCTTTTACTCATGACATGGGAGAATTGTAGGCTTTCTAAACTCTGAGAAAGCAAGAAGTCTGAGAATTAGATTTAGGGGTAGGTTTATGGTAATGTTTAGGGATGAAGGTTAGTGTTAGGGTGCGTTCTGAAGGTCAGTGGTTAGGGTTAAAGGTTAGTGTTAGGTTTAACCGTTACAGTCAGGTTTATGGTTATGTTTTAGGGTTAGGGTTAAGGTTAAGGTTTAGCGTTTGGTACAGTGTTAGGCTTAAGTTTTAGCTTTAGGGTTAAAGATTAGGATTAGGGTTAGGGTTAAGGGCTAGTGTGAGGGTTAATGATAAGGATCAAGACTAAGGGCTAGGGTTTTTGTTAGTGTTAGGAATAAGTCTTCGTGTAGGCTTTAGGGTTAGCGTTAAGTGTTATGGTTAGGGTTAGGTTTAGGGTTCATGGTTAGTGTTATGTTTATGGGTTAGTGTTAGGGTTAGGGATTAGGTTTAGGGTAAGGTTTTAGAGTTCGTGTTCAGCGTTACGGTCGGAGCTTATGTTTACGGTTAGGGGTTAGTGTTAGTGTTAGGGCTGAGATTTAGCTTTTAGTTTAAGGGCACAGGACCTGTTTTATTTACGGTGAGAAGGGTGCTGTCGGAGTCTCCACGAAAGCACAAAATCGTTCCCTGATCCTTGGGAAAGGACCTACATGCAGGACTCAGGTGGAGCCTCATCTTGCTTCACTCTGAGAATGGAAGTAGTGTGAGAATCAGGGTTAGGGTTTGGGTTAGGGGTTTGGAGTTTGGGATTATGGTTCGAGTCAGGGTTAGGTCCTAGGGATTAGGAGTTAGGGTTAGTGTTAGGGATAGGGGTTAGTTGTTGGGTTTGGGTTAGGGTGCTAGGGTTAGGTTTAGGGTTGGGGTTAATATTAGGGTTAGCGTTTAGGGTTAAAGGATAGGATTATGGTTAAGGGTTTGGCTTAGGGTTAGGGTTAAGGGTTAGTGTTAAGGTTTAGGGTTAAGTTCAGGGTTACGTGTTAAGGTGAGGGTTAACAGTTAGGGTTATGGTTAGGGTCTTAGGGGTAGGGTTAGGGTTAGAGTTAGGGGTTAGGATTAAGGGTGAAGTGTTAGGGTTATTTTTAGGCATAGTTTTAAAGTTAGGGGCTAGGGTAATGTTTGGTTTGATGGTAGGTTTAAGGTTAGGGTTAGCAGTTTAGAATTCGCATTAGGGATTAGGTGTTATGGTTATGGCTTGGAGTTAGGGTTAGAATTCAGAGATAGGAGTTGTTCTCAGGGTAAGTGTTATGCATTAACGTTATGATAAGGGGTTAAATTTAGGGTTATGGTGAGATTTACATTTTAAGGTGAGCAATGGGATCAGGGTCAGGTGTTATGTTCAGGGTTATGGTTAGGGGTGAGGGGTAGGGTTTATGCTTACGACTCGGGCCCTGTCTGCACTAGGCAGGGGGGGAGGGGTTTGGGGTTGCGATTGTCGTCGGGAACCCACTCTAGTGTATGCTGAGTATGGGCACTGGGGTTTCCGGCAGGACACAGTGGTAGAGCCTCCTTTTATTCATGGCATGGGAGGATTGTAGGCTTTCTAACGCTGAGAAAGCAAGAAGTCTGATAATTAGATTTAGGGTTAGGATTATAGTTAGGGTTAGGAATGAGGTTAGTGCTAGGGTGAGGGATTAGGGCTAGGGATTATGGGTAGAGTAAAGGTTAAATGTTAGAGTTAGGTTTAACGGTTACAGTTAGGTTTAGGGTTACGTTTTAGGGTGAGGGTTATGGTTAGGGGTTAGGGTTTGGTACAGGGTTAGGGTTAAGTGTTAGGTTTAGGGTTAAAGATTAGAATTCGGATTAGGGTTGACGGTTAGTGTGAGTGTTAACGGTTAGGTTTGTGTTTAAGGGTTAGGGTTAGGGTTTAGGGCTAGTGTTAAGCGTTCGTGTTAGATTTAGGGTTAGAGTAAAGTGTTATGGTTAGGGTTATGGGTTAGCATTAGGGTTAAAGGTTAAGGGTTAGGTTTATTTTCAGGCACAGGGTTAGGATTAGGTGTTAGGGTTAGTGTTACCGTTAAGGTTTTTTGTAGGCTTAAGGTTAGGTTTAGCAGTTTAGAATTAGGGTTAGGGATTAGGTGTTATGTTTATGGTAAGGAGTTAGGGTTAGAATTATGGCATAGGGGTTGGTCTCAGGGTCAGTTTTATGCTTAAAGTTAGGGTAAGCGGTTAAAGTTAGTGTTACGGTGAGCTTTACGTGTTAAGGTGAGCAATAGGATCAGGGTTAGGTTTTATGTTCAGGGTTAGGGTTATGGGTGAGGGGTAGAGTTTATACTTAGGGTTAGGGTTAGGGTTAGGGTTTAGGCTTAAGGATCAAGGGTTAGGGTTAGGGTTAGTGTTAGGGCTGTTGGTAGGGTTAAATTTAGGGTTAGCAGCTTACAATTAGGTATTAGGTTTTACAGTTATGAATAAGAGTTAGGGTTAGAATTATGGGATAGGTGTTGTCCTCAGGGTAAGTATTATTCATTAACGTTAGGATAAGGGGTTAGGGTTAGGGTTATGGTGAGTTTTACATGTTAAGGTGAGCAATAGGATCAGGGTCAGATGTTATGATCAGGGTTATGGTTATGGGTTAGGGGCAGTGTTTATGCTTAGGGCACAGGCCCTGTCTTCACTAGGTGGGGGGACTCGGAGGCTGGGATTGTCACCAGGAACCCACTCTATCGTATGCTGGGTATGGGCCTCTGGGTTTCATGCAGGGCCCAGTGGCAGAGCCTCCTTTCATGCATGGCATGGGAGGATTGTAGGCTTTCTAAACTCTGAGAAAGCAAGAAGTCTCAGAATTAGATTTAGGGTTAGGATTACGGTTAGGGTTAGGGATGAAGTTTAGTGTTAGGGAGAGGGCTTAGTGTTAGGGATTAGGGTTTGGTACAGGGTTAGGGTTAAGTGTTCGGCTTAGGGGTAAAGATTAGGATTAGTGTTAGGTTTAAGGGTTAGCTGAGGGTTAACGGTTAGGGTTAAGGTGAAGGGTTAGGGTTAGGGTTTAGGGTTAGGATTAGGGGTTCGTGTTAGGTTTAGGGTTACACTTAAGTGTTAGGGTTTAGGTTCAGGTTTAGGGTTCATGGTTAAGGTTATGTTTAGGGGTTAGGTTTAGGGGTTAGGTTTGGTGTAAGGGTATAGTGTTAGTGAAGGGAGTTTGGGTCAGGGTTTCTGTTTAGGGTAGGGGTTAGTGTTAGGACTTAGATTTAGCGATTAGTTTAAGGTCAGAGGACCTGTTTAATCTATGGTGAGAAGGGTGTGGAATCGGTCGCTGAGACACCACAGCATTGTACCCTGGGCCTTGGGCTCAGACGTACATGCAGGAATCAGGGGGAGCCTGTTCTCATGCATGGCATGGTTGTATTGTAGGCTTGGTTAACTCTTAGAATGGAAGAAGTGTGAGAATTAGGGTTATGGTTAGGGTTAGGGATTTGGGTTTAGGAGAGAGTGTTCAAATGAGGGTTAGGGGTTAGGCATTAGGGGTTAGGGTTAGTGTTAGGGTTAGGGGTTGGGGTGAGGGTTGGGTTAGGGGCTAGGGTTAGGTTTAGGGTTGGGGTTAGTGTTAGCGTTCGAGTTAGGGATTAGAGTTAGGGTTAAGGGATAGGATTAGGGTTACGAGTTTGGCTTAGGGTTCAGGTTAAGGGTTAGGGTTATGGTTAAAGATTAGTGTTAGTTTAAACAGTTACAGTTAGGTTTAGGGTTAAATTTTAGGGTGAGGGCTTTTTAAACTCTGAGAGAGGAAGACGTCTGAGATTAAGATTTAGGGATAGGATTATGGTTAGGATTAGGGATGACGATTAGTGTTAGGGTGAGGGCTTAGGGTTAAGGGTTAGGGATAGAGTTAGGGTTAAGGTTAGTGTTAGTTTTAACGGTTAAAGTTAGGTTTAGGGTTAAGGTTTATTGTCAGGGTTAAGGTCAGGGGTTAGGGTTTCGTACAGGGTAAGAGTTAAGTGTTAGGTTTAGGGTTAAAGATTAGCATTATGGTTAGTGTTAAAGGTTAGTGTGAGGGTAAAAGTTTAGGGTTAAGTTTAAGGGCTAGGGTTAGGGGTTAGTGTTAGGGTTAAGGGGTCTTGTTAGGTTTAGGGTTACAGTTAAGTGTTATGGTTAGTGTTAGGGGTTACGGTTAGGCTTAGGGTTCATGGTTAGTGTAACATTTAGGGGTTAGGGCTAGGGTTAAATGATAGTGTTAGAGTTAAGGCTTAGGCTTTGGGTAAAGGTTTAGGGATAGGTTTACGGGTTAGGGTTAGTGTCAGGGTTAAATGTTAGGGTGAGAGTTAACAGTTATGGTTAGGGTTATTGGTTAGGGGTTGTGTTTATGCTTAGGGCACGTGCCTTGTCTGCACTAGGCGGAGAGGTTAGGGGGCTAGCATATTCGCCAGGAAATCACTCTATCGTATGCTCTGTATTGGCCCCTGGACACAGTGGCAGGGCCTCCTTTCACACATGGCATGGGAGGATTATAGGCTTTCTAAACTCTGAGAAAGAAAAAGTCTGAGAATTAGATTTAGGGTTAGGATTATGGTTAGAATTAGGGATGAAGTTTAGTGTTAAGGTGATGCCTTAGGGTTAGGGGTTAGGTTTAGGGTCAGAGTTAAAGGTCAGTGTTAGGTTTAACAGTTACAGTTAGGTTTAGCGTTAAGGTTTAGTGTTAGGGTTCAGTTTAGGGGATAGGTTTTGGTACAGGTTAAGGTTTAAGTGTTAAGTTTAGAGTTAAAGATTACAATTAGGGTTAGGTTTAAAGGTAAGTGTGAGGATTAACGGTTAGGGTTAAGCATGAGGGTTAGGGATTAGGTTTAGTGTTAAGGCTTTATGTTAGTTTAGGGTTAGAGTTAAGTGTTATGGTTAGGGTTAGGGGTTAGGGTTAGATATAGGGTGCATGGTTAGGGTTACGTTTAGGGGTTAGGGTTACGGGTTAGGTTTAGGGTGAGTGTTTGGTGTTAGTGTTGGGCATTAGGATAAGGGCTTAGGTTTAGGGTTAGCGTTTAGGTTTAGTGTTAGGGCTTAGATTTAGCGGTTAGTTTAAGGGCACAGGACCTGTTTAATCTATGGTGAGAAGGGTGCAGAATTGGTCCCCTTGACACCACACCATCGTACCTGGGCCTTGGGCCCAGACCTACATGCAGGACTCAGGCGGAGCCTCTTCTCACTCATGGCATGGCTCTATTGTAGGCTTGGTGAACTCTGAAAATGGAGGAAGTGTGAGAATTAGGGTTATGGTTATGGTTAATTGTTTGGGGTTAGGGGTTAGGGTTCGAGTGTGGTTCAGGGGTTAGAAATTAGGAGTTAGTGTTAGTGTTAGGGTTAGGGGTTAGGGGTTAGTGTTGGTTTAGGGGCTAGGGTTAGATTCAGAGTTAGGGTTAGTGTTAGGGTTAGGGTTAGGGATTATGGTTAGGGTTAGGAATTAGGGTTAGGGTTAGGCTTAAGGGATAGGATTAGGGTAAAGGGTTAAGGCTTAGGGTTAGCATTAGGGATTAGGGTTAGGGTTAAATGTTAGGGTTTTGGTCTGATTTAAGGGTTAGGGTGAGCGTTAACAGTTAGGGTTAAGGTTAATTGTTAGGATTGGGGGTTAGGCTTAAGGATTCGTATTAGGGTTAGGGTATAAGGGTGAGACTTAAGTCTTATGGTTAGGGACAGGGCTTTTGGTTAGGGATAAGGGTTAGGAGTTAGGGTTACTTTTAGGCATAGGGTAGGATTAGGGGTGAGGGTTAGGGTTAGGGTTAGTGTTAGGGTTGTTGGTAGTGTTATGGTTAGGGTTAGCAGTTTAGAATTAGGGTTAGGGATTAGGTTTTATGGTTATGGCTAAGATTTAGGGTTAGAATTATGGGATAGGCGTTGTTCTCCGTGTAAGTGTTATGCATTAACTTTAGGAGATGCGGTTAAAGTTAGGGTTACAGTGTGGTCTACATGATAAGGTGAGCAGTAGGATCAGGGTTAGGTGTTACGTTCAAGGTTAGGGTTATATGTTAGGCGTACTTTTTATGCTTAGGGCACGGGCCCTGTCTGCACTAGGCGGGAGGATTAGGGGTCTAGGATTGTGGCCGAGAACTTTCTCTATCGTACACTGGGTATGGGTCCCTGGGTTTCATGCAGGACACAGTGGCAGAGCCTCTTTTCACGCATGGCATGGGAGGATTGTAGGCTTTCTAAACTCTGAGAAAGCAAGAAGTCTGAGAATTAGATTTAGGGATAGGATGATGGTTAGTGTTAAGGATAAAGTTTAGCATTAGGGTGAGGGCTTAGGGTTAGGGGTTAGAGTTACGGTCAGGGTTAAAGGTTAGTGTTAGGTTTAATGGTTACAGTTAGCTTTAGGGTCAAGTGTTAGGGTTAAGGTTAAGGTTAGGGGTTAGGTTTTGGTACAGGGTAAGGGTTAACTGTTAGGTTTAGGGTTAAAGATTACGATTAGGGTTAGGTTTAAGGGTTAGTGTGAGAGTTAACGGTTAGGGTTAAGGTTAAGTGTTAGGGTTAGTGGTTAAGTTTAGGTTTAAGTGTTCGTGTTAGGTTTAGGGTTAGAGTTAAGTGTTATGGTTAGGGTTTGGGGTTAGGGTTAGGTTTAGGGTTCATCGTTAGGGTTACGTTTAGGCATTAGGGTTATGGGTAAGGATTAGGGTAAGGGTTTAATGTTAGTGTTGGGCGTTAGGGTCAGGGCTTAAGTTTAGGGTTAAGGGTTAGTGTTAGAGTTAGCGTTAGGGCTTAGATTTAGAGGTTATTTTAAGGGCACAGGACCTGTGTAATCTATGGTGAGAAGTGTGCAGAATGGGTCATCGCCACACCACACCATCGTACCCTAGGCCTTGGGCCCAGACCTACATGCAGGTCTCAGGCAGAGCCTCTTCTCACGCATGGCATGGTTTTATTGTAGGCTTGGCTAACTCTGAGAATGGAGGAAGTGTGAGAATTATGGTTATGATTAGGGTTAGGTGTTTGGGGTTAGGGGTTAGTGTTCGCGTGAGGGTTAGGTGTTAGGGATTAGGGGTTAGGGTTAATGTTAGCATTAGGGGTTAACGGTTAGGGTTGGGTTAGGGACTAGAGATAGATTTAGGGTTGGGGTTAGGGTTAGGGTTAGGGTTAGGGGTTAGGGTTAGGGTTAAGGGATAGGATTAGGGTTAAGGGTTAAGGCTTAGGGTTAGCATTAAGGGATGGGTTAGGGTTAAGGGTTAGGGTTATGGTCCGAGTTAAGGGTTAGGATGAGGGTTAACAGTTAGGGTTATAAGTTAGGGATAGTGTTAGGATTAAGGTCTAGGGTTAGGGTTAGAGGTAGTTTTACTGCTAAGATTAGGTCTAGGCATTAAGGTAAGGGTTAGTGTTAGGATTAGGTTTAATTGTTAGGATTAGGATCAGAATTAAGGGTTAGGCTTAGGGTTAGGGGATAGGGTTAGGGTTTAGGGTAAACTTTTAAGGTTATGTTTAGGGATAAGGTTAGGGTTAGCGTTTAAGGTTAGGGTTAGTATTAGGGTTGTTTGTAGGGTTAAGGTAATGTTTAGTGGTTAGAATTAGGGTTAGGGATTAGGGGTTACTGTTATGGCTAGGAGTTAGGGTTAGAATTAAGTGATAGGGGTTGTTCTTAGCATAAGTGTTATGCATTAATGTTAGGATAAGTGGTTAAAGTTAGGTTTACGGTGAGGTTTATGTGTTAAGGTGAGCAATAGGATCAGGGTTAGAATTATGAGTGAGGGGTAGGGTTTTGCTTAGGGTATGGGCCCTGTCTGCCCTGGGAGTGGGATTGAGGGGGATGCGATTGTCACCAGAAACCCACTCTATCGTATGCAGGGTATGGGCCCATGGGTTTCTTGTAGGACACTCTGGCAGAGCCTGATTTCACGCATGGTAAAGGAGGTTTGTAAGCTTTCAAATCTCTAAGAAAGTAAGAAGTCTGAGAATTAGATTTAAGGTTAGGATTATCGTTATGGTTAGGGATGAAGTTTAATCTTAGGGTGAGGGCTTCGGGTAAGGGGATACGGTTAGTTTTAGGGTTAAAAGTTACTGTTAGGTTTAACAGTTACAGTTAGACTTAGGGTTTAGGTTTAGGGTTAGGGTTAAGCTTAGGGGTTATGGTTTGGTACAGGGTTAGGGTTAAGTGTTAGGGTTAGGGTTAAAGATCATGACAAGGGTTAGAGTTAAGGGTTAGTTTGAGTGTTAACAGTAGGGTTAAGGATAACTTTTAGGGTTAGGGGTTAGGATTAGTGTTAGGGCTGAGATTTAGCGGTTAGTTTAAGGGCACAGGACCTGTTTAATCTATGGTGAGAGTGGTGCACAGGGTCGCTGCGACACAACACCACCGTACGCTGGGCCTTGGGCCAAGACCTACATACAGGACTCAGGTGGAGCCTCTTCTCACGCATGACATGGCTGTATTGTAGGCTTGGTTAACTCTGAGAATGGAAGAAGTGTCAGAAATCGGGTTAGGGCTGGCTGTAGGTGTTTTTAACCCCTAACCCTAACACTAACCCCCTAATCCTAACCCTAACACTAACCCCAAGGTTAAATCTAACCTTAACCCCTACGACAACCCTAACCCTAACCCTAACCCCTCTCACTGTAGAATAAACAGGTCCTGTGCCCTTAAACTAACCACTAAATCTAAGCCCTAACATCAACCCTAACCTCTGACCCTAAACCTAAGCCCTGAGCCTAAAGCCCAACACTAACTCTAAACTCTTACCCTAAAGCTAATCCCTAACCCTAATGCTAACCTCTAAACGTAACCCTAACTGTGAACCCTAAACCTAACCCTAACCTCGAGCGCTAACCATAGCACTTAACTCTAACCCTAAACCTAACATGAACCCTTAATCCTAACACTAACCCTAACCCTAACTCTTAACTTTAACCCTGACTGTTAACCCTCACACTAACCTTTAAACCTAACCTTAATCGTAATCTTTAACCCTAAACCTAATATTTAACCCTAATCCTGTACCAAACCCTAAACCCTAACCTTAAACCTAACCATAAACCTTAACCCTGAACCTAACTGTAACGGTTAAAACTAAGAGTAACCTGTAACGCTACCCGTAACCCCTAACTCTAAGCCTTCACCCTAATACTAACCTTGATCCTTAACCCGAACCCTAACCCTAACCCTAAATCTAATTCTCAGTCTTCTTGCTTTCTTAGAGTTTAGAAAGCCTACAATCCTCCCATGCCATGCGTGAAAGGAGGCTCTTCCACTGTGTCCTGAATGAACCGCTGGGGCCCATAACCAGAGTACGATAGAGTGGGTTCCTGGTGACAATCCCAGCCCCCTAAGCCCCCCCCCCCGCCTAATGCAGACAAGGCCCGTGCCCTAAGCATAAACTCTACACCTCACCCAAAACTCTAACCCTGAAAATAACATTTAACCCTGATTTTTTGCTCACCTTAGAATGTAAACCTCACCGTAACCTGAACTTTAACCTCTTATCCTAACGTTAATGCATAACACTTACCCTGAGATTAACCCCTATCCCATAATTCTAACCCTATCTCCTAGTCATAACTGTGACAACTAATCCCTAACCCTAATTCTAAACCACTAACACTAACTGTTACCCTACGTAGTTACTGTTACGGTAACCTACTGTTACCCTAACACTGAACCTAACCCTTACTCCTAACGCCAAAGCTATGGCTAAAAATAATGCTAACCCTTGACCCTTTACCCTAACTCCTAACCCTAACCCTAATCCTAACCACTAAACCCAACCTTAGCTCTTAACCCTAACCCTAAACCTTACCCTGACGCCTAGACCTAACACTAACACTAAACTAACACCTAACCCTAATCATAACCCCTAAAGCTAACCCTAACCCTGAACCCTAAACCTAACTCTAACACTTAATACTAACTATATCCCTAACCCCTAACCCCAACCCTAACCCTAACCGTTAACCCTCACCCTAACCCTTAAACCGGACCCTAACACTAAATCTTAACCCTAAAGCTACGCCCAACCCTTAACCATAATCCTATCCCTTAACCCTAAACCTAACCCCTAACCCTAAACCTAACACTAACCCCAATCCTAATTCTAACCATAGCCCTTAATACATCACTACGCCTAACCCCTAACCCTAACCCTAACCCCTAATGCTAACCCTAACACTGAACCCTAAACCTAACCCTATCCCTAACCCTTAAACATAACTCTATCCCTAACCAATAATCCTAAGCCTAATCTTTAACCCTCACCCTAGAGCTTAACTCAAACCGTAACCCTAAGCCTAAACCCCAACCCTAACACTTAACACAAACCCTAAGCCTAAACACTTAACACCAATCCTATCCTTTAACCCTAACACTAACCCTGATGCCTAATCCTAACCCTAACACTAACCCCAACCATAAATCTAACCCTAGCCCCTAACGCAAAACTAACCCCTAACCCTAACACTAACCCTAAATCCTAGTCCCTAACCACTAAACCTCACTTGAACCCTAACCCCTAACACCAAACCCTTAACCCTAACCATAACCCTATTTCTCACACTACTTCCATTCTCAGAGTTAACCAAGCCTAAAATACAACCATGCAATGCGTGAGTAGAGTTTCCGCATGAGTCCTGCAAGTAGGTCTGGGCCAAAGGCCCAGGATCCGATGGTGTAGTGTCGCATGGAAACATTCTGCACCCTTCTCACCATAGATTACACAGGTCCTGTACCCTTAAACTAACCGCCAAATCAAAGCCCAAACACTGACCCTAACCCCTAACCCTACCTAAGCCCTGACCCTAATGCCCAACACTAACACTAAACGCTTACCCTAAACCTAACCCCTAAATGTAACCTTAACCATGAACCCTAAACCTAACCCAAACCCCTAACCCTAACCATAACACTTAACTCTAACCCTAAACCTAACATGAACACTTAACCCTAACCCATAAACCTAACACTTAACCTTAACCCTAACCGTTAACCCTCACACTAAACCTTAACCCTAACCCTAATCCTAATCTTTGAGCCTAAACCTAGCACTTAACCCTTACCCTGTACCAAAACCTAACCCCTAATCTTAACCCTAAGCTTAAACCTTAAAGCTTAACCCTAAACCTAACTGTAACTGTTAAACCTAACACTAACCTTTAACCCTGACCCTAACTGAAACCCCTAACCCTAAGCCCTCACCATAACAGTAACCTATATTGCTAACCCTAACCCTAATCCTAGCCCTAAATTTAATTCTCAGACTTCTTGCTTTCTCAGAGTTTACAAAGCCTACAATCCTCCCATGCCATGTGTAGAAGGAGGCTTGGCCACTGTGTCCGGCATGAAACCAAGGGGCCCATACCCAGTGTATGATAGAGTGGCTTCCGGCATCTATCCCAGCCCTCTAAGCCCCCTCCTAGAGCAGAGAGGGCTCGTGATATAAGCATAAACACTACCCCTCACCCATAACCCTAACCCTGAACATCACAGCTCACCCTGATACTATTGCTCACCTTAACACATCAACCTCACCATAACTCTAACTTGAACCTGTTATCCTAACGTTAATGCATAAGACTTACCCTAAGAACAACCCCTATCCCTTAATTCTAACCCTAACTCCTAGCCACAATTGTAACACCTAATCCCTAAGGCTAATTCAAAACTGCTAAACATTACCTTATCCCTACAAACTAACCCTAACCCTAACCGCTAACCCTAACCGTACACCTAAAAATAACTGTAACACTTGACACTTAACCCTAACCCTTAACCCTGATCCTAATCCTAACAATTAAACCTAACCCTAACTCTTAAGCCTAACACTAACACGTACCCTAATGCCTAGACCTAACCCTAAGAGTAAACGTAACCCCTAACCCTAACCCTAATCCCTAATGCTAACCCTAACACTGAACCCTAATCCTAAGCCTTAAACCTAACTCTATCCTTAACCCATAACCCTAGCCCTAACCGTTAACCCCACACTAACCCTTAACTCGAACTGTAACCCTAACCATTAAAACTAAACCTAACACTTAACGCTAACCCTAAGCCTTAACGCTTAACCCTTATCCTATCCCTTAACCCTAACTCTAACCCATAACGCTAACCCTAACCCCACTCTAAATCTAACCCTAGCCCCTAACCCAACCCTAACCCCTAAGCCCTAACCCTATCACTAAACCCAACACCTACTCCCTAACCCCTAATCCTCACTCGAAGCTTAAGCCCTAACACTAAACCCTCTCCCTGACTAATCTTCATCCCTAACCCTAACCATAATCCTAACCCTAAATCTAATTCTCAGACTTCTTGCTATCTCAGAGTTTTAAAAGCCTACAATTCTCCAAAGCCATGCGTGAAAGCTGGCTCTGCCACAGTGTCCTGCATGAAACCCAGGAGCCCATACTCTGTGCACAATAGAGTGGGTTCCCGGGGACAATCACAGCCCCCTAACTCCCCCTGCTAGTGCTGACAGGGCCCATGCCCTAAGCAAAAACCCTGCACCTCACCCATAACCCTAACCCTGAACATAACACCTAACCCTGATGTTATTGTTCACCTTAACACGTAAACCTCACTGTAACCCTAACTTTAACCCCTATCCTAATGTTATTGCATAACACTTACCCTAAGAACAAACCCTATCCCTTAATTCTAAGCCTAACTCCTAGCATAACCGTAACACTTAATCCCTAACCTTAATTCTAAACTGCTAAACATTACCTTCACCCTACAAACAACCCTAACACTAACCCTAACTCTAACCGCTAACCCTAACCCTAACCATTACCCTGATCATAATCCTAACAATTAAACCTAACCCTAATTCTTAACCCTAACACGAACCATTACCATAATGCCTAGACCTAACCCTAACTGTAACCCTAACCCCTAACCCTAACCCTAACCGCTAATGCTAACCCTAACCCCGAACCCTAAACCTAACCCTAACCCTATCCCTTAAACCTATTACTATCCCTAAACCATTACCCTAATCGCAACTGTTAACCCTCACTCTCACCCTTAACTTGGACCGAAACCCTAACCCTTAACCCTAACCTTAACCCTTACTGCTAATCTTAAGCCTTCACCCTTTACCTTAATCCTATCTTGTAAGCCTAACCCTAACGCTGACCCCTAACCCACCTGAACATTAACCCTAAACCTAAATCTAACGCTAGCCCCTTACAAAAACCTAACACCTAACCCCTGACACACTAATCCTAACTTCTAATTCCTAACCACTAAACTTCACTCAAACCCAAACCTCTAACCCCAAACACATAACCCTAACCATAACCCTAATTCTCACACTTCCTTCATTCTCAGAGTTGACCAAGCCTACAATAGAGCCATGCCACAAGTGAGAAGAGGCTCTGCCTGAGTCCTGCATGTAGGTCTGGGCCCAAGGCCCAAGTACGATGGTGTGGTGTTGAGGCGACCCAGTCTGCACCCTTCCCACCATAGATTAAACAGAGCATGTGCCCTTAAACTAACCACTAAATCTAAGCCCTAACACTAAACCTAAATCCTAACCCTAAACCTCGGCCCTTATCCTAACGCCCAACAGTAACACTAAACACTCGCCCTAAACTTAACCCGTAACCCGAACCCCTAAATGTAACCCTAACCATGAACCCTAAACCTAACCCTAACCTCTAGCCATAACCATAACACTTAACTCTAAACCTAAATGTTACACGAAGCCTTATTCCTAACCCTAAGCCCAACCCTAACCCTTAATCTTGAACCTTACCATTAACCCTCACACTAACCCTTAACCCTAACCCTAATCCTAATCTTTAACCATAAAGCTAACACTGAAGCCTAACCCTGTGCCAAATGATAAAACCAAACCTTAACCCTAACCCTGAAACTTAACCATAAACGTAACTGTAACTGTTAAAAATAACACAAACCTTAAACCCTAACCCCTAACCCTAAGAGCCCACCCTAACACTAATCTTCCTCGCTAAACATTACCATAATCCTACCCCTAAATCTAATTGTCAGACTTCTTGCTTTCTCAGAGTTTAGAAAGCCTAAAATCCTCCCATGCCATGAGTAAAAGGGGGCTCTACCACTGTGTCCTGCATGAAACCCAGGAGCCCATATCCAGCGTACGATAGAGTGGGTTCCCGGGGACAATCCCATCCCCCTAACCCCAGCCCCCCGCCCAGTGCAGACAGGGCCTGTACGCTAAGTATAAACACTACCCCTAACAGATAACCCTCACCCTGAATATAACACCTGACCCTGATCCTATTGCTCACCTTAAAACATAAACCTCCCCGTAACCCTAACTTATCCCCTTATCTTAACCTTAATGCATAACACCCTGAGAAGAAGCCCCATCCCATAATTCTAATCCTAATCCCCAGCCATAACCATAAGACCTCATCCCTAATTCTAAAATGCCAACCCTAAACTTCACCCTACAAACAACCCTAACCCTAACCCTAACCTCTAACCCTAAGCCCTCACCCTATCACTAATCTTCATCCCTAAACCGTACCGTAATCCTAACCCGAAATCTAATTCTCAGACTTCTTGCTTTCTCAGAGTTTTGAAAGCCTACAATCCTACTAAGCCATGCATGAAAGCCCGCTCTGCCACAGTGTCCTGCAAGAAACCCAGAGGCCCATACACAGCGTACGATAGAGTGGGTTCCCAGCGACCACAACCGACCCCTAACTTCGATTCCTAGGGCATACAGGGCCCATGCCCTAAGCATAAACACTACCCCTCACCCATAACCCTAACCCAGAACATAACACCTAACCCTGATCCTACTGCTCACCTTAACACGTAAACCTCACCGTAACCCTAATTTTAACCCCATATCGTAACGTTAATGCATGACACCCTGAGAACAAGCCCTATACTGTAATTCTAACCCTAACTCCTAGCCATAACCATAACACCTAATCTCTAATTCTGAAACACCAACCCTAACCTTAACCCTACCAACAACACTAACACTAACCCTAACCCCTTACCCTAACCCTACGCCTAAAAATAACCGTAACCGTTGATCCTTAGTCATAACCCCTAACCTTAACCCTAACCCTTAACCCTAATACCAATCCTAACCATTAAACATAACCCCAACTCTTAACCCTAACTCTAACCTTTACCTTAATGCCTAGAGATCTAACCCCAACACTGACCTACAGTTAGAAGTAACACAAACCCATAATGCTAACCTTAAACCTGAACAATAAACCTAATCCTTAACCATAACACCCTAACCCTAACCCTAACCCTTAACCCTGACCCTAACCCTAAACCTTAACCCTAACCCTGAACCCTAACCCTAAGCCTACCCTTAACCCTAACCCTATCCATTAACCCTAACCGCTAACGATAACACTAACCCCAACCCTAAACCTACCCCTGGCCCCCTAACCCAGAATTAACACCGAACCCGTAACACTAACTCTACCCCTAACCACTAGCACCTAACCATGACTCGAAACCTAACCCCTAACTCGAAACCCCTAACCCCAACCCTAACCTTAATTCTCACACTACTTCATTCCCGAGTGAAGCAAGCCTACAATACAGCAATGCCATGTGTGAGATGAGGCTCCGCCTGAGTCCTGCATGTAGGTCTTGTCCCAGGGCCCAGGGAATGATGTTGTGCTTTCGTGGTGACTCCGACCGCACCCCTCTCACCGTAGATTAACCAGGTCCTGTGCCCTTAAACTGACCGCTAAATCTAAGCCCTACCACCAACCCTAACCCCTGACCCTGAACCTAAGCCCCGAGCCTAAAGCCCAACACTAACTCTAAACCCTTACCCTAAACCTAATCCCTAACCCTAATGCTAACCCCTAAACGTAAACCTAACCGTGGACAGTAAACCTAACCCTAACCTCTAAAACAAACCCTAACACATAACTCTAACCCTAAAACTAACCCTAACCCTTAACCCTAAACCTAAACCCTAACCCTAACCCTTAACCTTAATCTTAACCGTTAACTCTCATGCTAACCTTTAATCCTAACTCTAATCCTAATCTTCAAACCTAAACCTAACACAACCCTAACCCTGTACCAAAACCTAACCCCTCATCTTAACCCTATCCGCAAACCTCAACCCCAAAACGAACTGTAACCGTTAAACCTAACAGTAACCTTAAACCGTAACCCTAATCTGTAACCCTATCCCCTCACCATAACACTACACTTCATCCTGAACCCTAACCATAATCCTAACCCTAAATCTAATTCTCAGACTTCTTGCTTTCTTAGAGTTTAGAAAGCCTGCAATCCTCCCATGCCATGTGTGAAAGGACGCTCTACCACTGTGTCCTGCATGAAACCCACGGGCCCATACCCAGAGTCCGATACAGTGGGTTCCCGGTGACAATCCCAGCCCCCTAACCTCCCCCCAGCTTAATGCCGACAGGGCCCGTGCGCTAAGCATAAATGATACCTTTAACAGATAACCCTAACCCTGAACATGGCACGTAACCCTGTTCCTATTTCTCCCCTTAACACGTAAACCTCACCGTGAGCCTAACTTTAACCTCTTAACGTAACGTTAATGCATAACCCATTCCCTGAGAACATCCCCTATCCCATAATTCTAACCCTATCTCCTAGTCATAACTGTAACACCTAATCCCTAACCCTAATTCTCCACCGCTAAGCCTAACCGTAACGCTGCCTACAACCCTAACACTGACAGGAACCCTTAGTTCTAACCCCAACGCTATGCCTAACAAAAGCCCTAACCCTTCACCCTTCACCCTAACCCCTAAGCATTACCCTAAGCTTTAACCGTAATCCTAATCCTAACCATTAAACCTAACCCTAGCTCTTAAAGCTAACCCTAAACCTTACCCTCACGACTAGACCTAACCCTGACACTAACCTAACACCTAACCCTAACCATAACCCCTAAAGCTAACCCTAACCCTGAACCCTAAACCTAACCCTAACACTGAACCTTCACTATATCCCTAACCCCTAAGCCTAATCCTAACTGTTAACCCTCACCCTAACACTTAAACTGGACCATAACACTAAACATTAACCCTAACACTAAACTTTAACCCTAACCATAAGCCCAACACTTAACCCTAATCCTATCCCTTAACCCTAAGCCGAACCCTAAGCCCTAACCCTAAACCTAACCCTAACCCCAACCCTAACCCTTAATCTTGACCCTTACCATTAACCCTCACACTAACCCTAATCCTAATCTTTAACCATAAAGCTAACACTGAAGCCTAACCCTGTGCCAAACGCTAAACCCAAACCTTAACCCTAAGCCTGAAACTTAACCATAAACCTAACTGTAACTGTTACACCTAACACTAACCTCTAACCCTAACCCCTAACCCTAAGACCCCACCTTAACACTAATCCTAACCCTAAACATTATCATAATCCTACCCCTAAATCTAATTCTCGGACTTCTTGCTTTCTTAGAGTTTAGAAAGCCTAAAATCCTCCCATGCCATGAGTCAAAGGGGGCTCTGCAGCTCTCTCTTGCATGAAACCAGGAGCCCATACCTAGCGTATGATAGAGTGGGTTCCCGGGGACAATCCCATCCCCCTAACCCCAGCCCCCCGCCCAGTGCAGACAGGGCCTGTACGCTAAGTATAAACACTACCCCTAACAGGTAACTCTCACACTGAACATAGCACCTGACCCTGATCCTATTGCTCACCTTAAAACATAAACCTCCCCGTAACCCTAACTTATCCCCTTATCTTAACCTTAATGCATAACACCCTGAGAAGCCCTATCCCATAATTCTAATCCTAACCCCTAGCCATAACTGTAACACCTCATCCCTAATTCTAAAATGCCAACCCTAACCTTCACCCTGCCAACAACCCTAACCCTAACCCTAACCCCTAACCCTAAGCCCTCACCCTATCGCTAATCTTCATCCCTAAACCGTACCGTAATCCTAACCCTAAATCTAATTCTCAGACTTGCTTTCTCAGAGTTTTGAAAGCCTACAATCCTACTAAGCCATGCATGAAAGCCCGCTCTGCCACAGTGTCCTGCATGAAACCCAGAGGCCCATACACTGCGTACGATAGAGTGGGCTCCCAGCGACCATCACAGACCCCTAACTTCGCCTCCTAGTGCATACAGGGCCCGTGCCCTAAGCATAAACCCTACCCCACACCCATAACCCTAACCCAGAACATAACACCTAACCCTGATCCTACTGCTCACCTTAACACGTAAACCTCACCCTAACCCTAACTTAACCCCTTAACTTAACGATAATGCATGACACCCTGAGAACAAGCCCTATACCGTAATTCTAACCCTAACTCCTAGCCATAACCATAACACCTAATCCCTAATTCTGAAACGCCAACCCTAACCTTAACCCTACCAACAACACTAACACTAACCCTAAAAACCTTACCCTAACCCTACACCTAAAAATAACCCTAACCATTGATCCTTAGTCATAACCCCTAAAGCTTAACCCTAACCCTTAACGCTAATCCCAATCCTAACCATTAAACATAACCCTACTTAACCCTAACCCTAACCTATACGCTAATGCCTAGAGATCTAACCCCAACACTGACCTACAGTTAACACTAGCCCTAACCCCTAATCCTAACCTTAAACCTGAACCATAAACCTAACCCTTAACCCTAACCCTATTCCTAACCCCCTAACCCTAACCCTAACTGTTAAGCCTCACCCTAACTCTTAACCCTGACTCTAACCCTAAACCTTAACCCTAACCCTGAACCCTAACCCTAAGCCTAACCCTTAACCCTAACCCTATCCCTTAACCCTAACCCCTAACCCTAACGCTAACCCCATCCCTAAACCTAACCCTGGCCCCCAACCCAGACTTAACACCTAACCCCTAACACTAACTCTAAACCTAACCACTAATCCCTAGCTCCTGACCCTGACTCGAAACCTAACCCCTAACTCGAAACCCCTAACCCCAAACCTAACCCTAATTCTCACACTACTTCCATTCCCAGAGTGAAGCAAGCCTACAATACAGCCATGCCATGTGTGAGATGAGGCTCTGCCTGAGTCCTGCATGTAGGTTTTGTCCCAAGGCCCAGGGAAAGATGTTGTGCTTTTGTGGTGACTCCGACCACACCCCTCTCACCGTAGATTAACCAGGTCCTGTGCCCTTAAACTGACCGCTAAATCTAAGCCCTACCACCAATCCTAACCTCTGACCCTGAACCTAAGCCCCGAGCCTAAAGCCCAACACTAACTCTAAACCCTTACCCTAAACCTAATCCCTAACCCTAATGCTAACCCCTAAACGTAACCCTAACCGTGAACAGTAAACCTAACCCTAACCTCTAACACAAACCCTAACACATAACTCTAACCCTAAAACTAACCCTAACCCTTAACCCTAAACCTAAACCCTAACCCTAACCCTTAACCTTAATCTTAACCGTTAACTCTCATGCTAACCTTTAATCCTAACTCTAATCCTAATCTTCAAACCTAAACCTAACACAACCCTAAACCTGTACCAAAACCTAACCCCTCATCTTAACCCTATCCGCAAACCTCAACCCCAAAACGAACTGTAACCGTTAAACCTAACAGTAACCTTAAACCGTAACCCTAATCTGTAACCCTATCCCCTCACCATAACACTACACTTCATCCTGAACCCTAATCATAATCCTAACCCTAAATCTAATTCTCAGACTTCTTGCTTTCTTAGAGTTTAGAAAGCCTGCAATCCTCCCATGCCATGTGTGAAAGGAGGCTCTACCACTGTGTCCTGCATGAAACCCACGGGCCCATACCCAGAGTCCGATACAGTGGGTTCCCGGTGACAATCCCAGCGCCCTAACCTCCCCCCAGCTTAATGCCGACAGGGCCCATGCGCTAAGCATAAATGATACCTTTAGCAGATAACCCTACCCCTGAACATGGCACGTAACCCTGTTCCTATTTCTCCCCTTAACACGTAAACCTCACCGTGAGCCTAACTTTAACCTCTTAACGTAACGTTAATGCATAACCCATTCCCTGAGAACATCCCCTATCCCATAATTCTAACCCAGCTCCTAGTCATAACTGTAACACCTAATCCCTAACCCTAATTCTCCACCGCTAATCCTAACCGTAACGCTGCCTACAACCCTAACACTGACAGGAACCCTTAGTTCTAACCCCAACGCTATGCCTAACAAAAGCCCTAACCCTTCACCCTTCACCCTAACCCCTAAGCATTACCCTAAGCTTTAACCGTAATCCTAATCCTAACCATTAAACCTAACCCTAGCTCTTAAAGCTAACCCTAAACCTTACCCTCACGACTAGACCTAACCCTGACACTAACCTAACACCTAACCCTTACCATAACCCCTAAAGCTAACCCTAACCCTGAACCCTAAACCTAACCCTAACACTGAACCTTCACTATATCCCTAACCCCTAAGCCTAATCCTAACTGTTAATCCTCACCCTAACACTTAAACTGGACCATAACACTAAACATTAACCCTAACACTAAACTTTAACCCTAACCATAAGCCCAACACTTAACCCTAATCCTATCCCTTAACCCTAAGCCTAACCCTAAGCCCTAACCCTAAACCTAACCCTAACCCCAACCCTAACCCTTAATCTTGACCCTTACCATTAACCCTCACACTAACCCTAATCCTAATCTTTAACCATAAAGCTAACACTGAAGCCTAACCCTGTGCCAAACGCTAAACCCAAACCTTAACCCTAACCCTGAAACTTAACCATAAACCTAACTGTAACTGTTACACCTAACTCTAACCTCTAACCCTAACCCCTAACCCTAAGACCCCACCTTAACACTAACCCTAACCCTAAACATTATCATAATCCTATCCCTAAATCTAATTCTCGGACTTCTTGCTTTCTTAGAGTTTAGAAAGCCTAAAATCCTCCCATGCCATGAGTCAAAGGGGGCTCTGCAGCTCTCTCTTGCATGAAACCAGGAGCCCATACCTAGCGTATGATAGAGTGGGTTCCCGGGGACAATCCCATCCCCCTAACCCCAGCCCCCCGCCCAGTGCAGACAGGGCCTGTACGCTAAGTATAAACACTACCCCTAACAGGTAACTCTAACCCTGAACATAGCACCTGACCCTGATCCTATTGCTCACCTTAAAACATAAACCTCCCCGTAACCCTAACTTATCCCCTTATCTTAACCTTAATGCATAACACCCTGAGAAGAAGCCCTATCCCATAATTCTAATCCTAACCCCTAGCCATAACCGTAACACCTCATCCCTAATTCTAAAATGCCAACCCTAACCTTCACCCTACCCACAACCCTAACCCTAACCCTAACCCCTAACCCTAAGCCCTCACCCTATCGCTAATCTTCATCCCTAAACCGTACCGTAATCCTAACCCTAAATCTAATTCTCAGACTTGCTTTCTCAGAGTTTTGAAAGCCTACAATCCTACTAAGCCATGCATGAAAGCCCGCTCTGCCACAGTGTCCTGCATGAAACCCAGAGGCCCATACACTGCGTACGATAGAGTGGGCTCCCAGCGACCATCACAGACCCCTAACTTCGCCTCCTAGTGCATACAGGGCCCGTGCCCTAAGCATAAACCCTACCCCACACCCATAACCCTAACCCAGAACATAACACCTAACCCTGATCCTACTGCTCACCTTAACACGTAAACCTCACCCTAACCCTAACTTAACCCCTTATCTTAACGATAATGCATGACACCCTGAGAACAAGCCCTATACCGTAATTCTAACCCTAACTCCTAGCCGTAACCATAACACCTAATCCCTAATTCTGAAACGCCAACCCTAACCTTAACCCTACCAACAACACTAACACTAACCCTAAAACCCTTACCCTAACCCTACGCCTAAAAATAACCCTAACCATTGATCCTTAGTCATAACCCCTAAAGCTTAACCCTAACCCTTAACGCTAATCCCAATCCTAACCATTAAACATAACCCTACTTAACCCTAACCGTAACCTATACGCTAATGCCTAGAGATCTAACCCCAACACTGACCTACAGTTAACACTAACCGTAACCCCTAATCCTAACCTTAAACCTGAACCATAAACCTAACCCTTAACCCTAACCCTATTCCTAACCCCCTAACCCTAACCCTAACTGTTAAGCCTCACCCTAACCCTTAACCCTGACTCTAACCCTAAACCTTAACCCTAACCCTGAACCCTAACCCTAAGCCTAACCCTTAACCCTAACCCTATCCCTTAACCCTAACCCCTAACCCTAACGCTAACCCCAACCCTAAACCTAACCCTGGCCCCCAACCCAGACTTAACACCTAACCCCTAACGCTAACTCTAAACCTAACCACTAATCCCTAGCACCTGACCCTGACTCGAAACCTAACGCCTAACTCGAAACCCCTAACCCCAAACCTAACCCTAATTCTCACACTACTTCCATTCCCAGAGTGAAGCAAGCCTACAATACAGCCATGCCATGTGTGAGATGAGGCTCTGCCTGAGTCCTGCATGTAGGTTTTGTCCCAAGGCCCAGGGAATGATGTTGTGCTTTTGTGGTGACTCCGACCACACCCCTCTCACCGTAGATTAACCAGGTCCTATGCCCTTAAACTGACCGCTAAATCTAAGCCCTACCACCAACCCTAACCTCTGACCCTGAACCTAAGCCCCGAGCCTAAAGCCCAACACTAACTCTAAACACTTACCCTAAACCTAATCCCTAACCCTAATGCTAACCCCTAAACGTAACTCTAACCACGAACAGTAAACCTAACCCTAACCTCTAACACAAACCCTAACACATAACTCTAACCCTAAAACTAACCCTAACCCTTAACCCTAAACCTAAACCCTAACCCTAACCCTTAACCTTAATCTTAACCGTTAACTCTCATGCTAACCTTTAATCCTAACCCTAATCCTAATCTTCAACCCTAAACCGAACACAACCCTAACCCTGTACCAAACCCTGACCCCTCATCTTAACCCTATCCGCAAACCTCAACCCCAAAACGAACTGTAACCGTTAAACCTAACAGTAACCTTAAACCGTAACCCTAATCTGTAACCCTATCCCCTCACCATAACACTACACTTCATCCTGAACCCTAACCATAATCCTAACCCTAAATCTAATTCTCAGACTTCTTGCTTTCTTAGAGTTTAGAAAGCCTGCAATCCTCCCGTGCCATGTGTGAAAGGAGGCTCTACCACTGTGTCCTGCATGAAATCCACGGGCCCATACCCAGAGTCCGATACAGTGGGTTCCTGGTGACAATCCCAGCCCCCTAACCTACCCCCAGCCTAATGCCGACAGGGCCCGTGCGCTAAGCATAAATGATACCTTTAACAGATAACCCTAACCCTGAACATGGCACCTAACCCTGTTCCTATTTCTCCCCTTAACACGTAAACCTCACCGTGAGCCTAACTTTCACCTCTTAACGTAACGTTAATGCATAACCCATTCCCTGAGAACATCCCCTATCCCATAATTCTAACCCTATCTCCTAGTCATAACTGTAACACCTAATCCCTAACCCTAATTCTCCACTGCTAAGCCTAACCGTAACGCTGCCTACAACCCTAACACTGACAGGAACCCTTAGTTCTAACCCCAACGCTATGCCTAACAAAAGCCCTAACCCTTCACCCTTCACCCTAACCCCTGAGCATTACCCTAACCTTTAACCGTAATCCTAATCCTAACCATTAAACCTAACCCTAGCTCTTAAAGCTAACCCTAAACCTTACCCTCACGACCAGACCTAACCCTCACACTAACCTAACACCTAACCCTAACCATAACCCCTAAAGCTAACCCTAACCCTGAACCCTAAACCTAACCCTAACACTGAACCTTCACTATATCCCTAACCCCTAAGCCTAATCCTAACTGTTAACCCTCACCCTAACACTTAAACTGGACCATAACACTAAACATTAACCCTAACACTAAACTTTAACCCTAACCATAAGCCCAACACTTAACCCTAATCCTATCCCCTAACCCTAAGCCCTAACCCTAAACCTAACCCTAACCCCAACCCTAACCCTTAATCTTGACCCTTACCATTAACCCTCACACTAACCCTAATCCTAATCTTTAACCATAAAGCTAACACTGAAGCCTAACCCTGTGCCAAACGCTAAACCCAAACCTTAACCCTAAGCCTGAAACTTAAACATAAACCTAACTGTAACTGTTACACCTAACACTAACCTCTAACCCTAACCCCTAACCCTAAGACCCCACCTTAACACTAACCCTAACCCTAAACATTATCATAATCCTACCCCTAAATCTAATTCTCGGACTTCTTGCTTTCTTAGAGTTTAGAAAGCCTAAAATCCTCCCATGCCATGAGTCAAAGGGGGCTCTGCAGCTCTCTCTTGCATGAAACCAGGAGCCCATACCTAGCGTATGATAGAGTGGGTTCCCGGGGACAATCCCATCCCCCTAACCCCAGCCCCCCGCCCAGTGCAGACAGGGCCTGTACGCTAAGTATAAACACTACCCCTAACAGATAACCCTCACCCTGAACATAGCACCTGACCCTGATCCTATTGCTCACCTTAAAACATAAACCTTCCCGTAACCCTAACTTATCCCCTTATCTTAACCTTAATGCATAACACCCTGAGAAGAGGCCCTATCCCATAATTCTAATCCTAACCCCTAGCCATAACTGTAACACCTCATCCCTAATTCTAAAATGCCAACCCTAACCTTCACCCTGCCAACAACCCTAACCCTAACCCTAACCCCTAACCCTAAACCCTCACCCTATCGCTAATCTTCATCCCTAAACCGTACCGTAATCCTAACCCTAAATCTAATTCTCAGACTTGCTTTCTCAGAGTTTTGAAAGCCTACAATCCTACTAAGCCATGCATGAAAGCCCGCTCTGCCACAGTGTCCTGCATGAAACCCAGAGGCCCATACACTGCGTACGATAGAGTGGGCTCCCAGCGACCATCACAGACCCTTAACTTCGCCTCCTAGTGCATACAGGGCCCGTGCCCTAAGCATAAACCCTACCCCATACCCATAACCGTAACCCAGAACATAACACCTAACCCTGATCCTACTGCTCACCTTAACACGTAAACCTCACCCTAACCCTAACTTAACCCCTTATCTTAACGATAATGCATGACACCCTGAGAACAAGCCCTATACCGTAATTCTAACCCTA
>NW_027182851.1:415000-422500 GCF_041146395.1 Eulemur rufifrons
CCCTAATCCTATCCTTTTACCCTAAAACTAACCCCTAAACCTAACCCCTATACCTCACCCTAACTCTAACCCCAATCCTAATTCTAACCATACCCCTTCATAAAACACTAACTCCTAACCGCTAACCCTAACACTAACCAAAAACCCTAATCACTAATCCCTAACCCTAACGCTTAACCTTTAACCTAACCGTTAACCCTCACCCTAAATCTTAACACTGACCCTAACCTTAACCTTTAACTCTAAGCCTAACCCTTAACCCTACAGTAAGGATGACCCTTAATGCTAATGGGATCCCTTATCCCTAACCCTAACACTACAGCTAAAAATAACCCTAACCTTTGATCCTTAAACCTAACCCCTAACACTTACTTTAACCCCAAACCCTAACCCTATTCCTAAGAATTAAACCTAACCCTATCTCTTAACCCTAACGTTAGCCCTTATCCTAACGCCTAGATCTAACCCTAAATCTAACCTACCGCCCAATCCCAACCTTAAGCCCTAATGCTAACTCTAACCCTGAAGCCTAAACCTACCCGTAACCCTTAACACTAACCCTATCCGTGAACCTTAACCCTGACCTTAACCATTACCCGCACCCAAGCATTTAACCCAGACCCTAACCCTAATCCTTAATGCTAACCCTAAGACTAAACCCTAACCCTAAGCCCAACACTTAACCCTAATCCTATCCCTTAACCCTAACCCTAACCCTAAAGCAAACCCCTAAACTTAACCCTGACCGTGACCAGTAAACCTAACCCTTACCTCTAACACAAACCATAGCACATAACTCTAACCTTAAAACTAACCCTAACCCTAACCCTAACCCTAAACCCTAACTCTTAACCTTAACACTAAGCGTTAACTCTCACGCTAACCTTTAATCCTAACCCTAATCCTAATCTTCAACCCTAAACCTAACACTTAACCCTAACCCTGTACCAAACCCTAACCCCTCATCTTAACCCTAACCGTAAACCTCAACCCTAAACCAAAGTGTAACCGTTAAAACTAAGAGTAACCTTTATCCCTAACCCTAATCCCTAACCCTAAGCCCTCACCCTAGCACTAAACTTCATCCTTAACCCTAACCATAATCCTACCCCTAAATCTAATTCTCAGACTTCTTGCTTTCTTAGAGTTTAGAAAGCCTGCAATCCTCCCATGCCATGCGTGAAAGGAGGCTCTACCACTGTGTCCTGCATGAAACCCAAGGGCCCATACCCAGAGTATGACAGAGTAGGTTCCCGGGTACAATCCCAGCCTCCTAAAATCCCCCCACCCGCCTAATGCAGACAGGGCCCGTGCGCTAAGCATAAACAATACCTTTAACAGATAACCCTAACCCTGAACATAACACCCAACCCTGTTCCTATTTCTCCCATTAACACGTAAACCTCACCGTGCGCCTAACTTTAACCTCTTATCCTAACATTAATGCATAACCCATTTCCTGAGAACAACCCCTATCCCATAATTCTAACCCTATCTCCTAGTCATCACTGTGACACTTAATCCCTAACCCTAATTCTAAACCGCTAACCCTAACCGTAACCCTACCTACAACCCTAACACTGACAGTAACCCTTACTTCTAAACCCAACGCTATGCCTAACAAAAACCCTAACCCTTGACCCTAACCCTTCACCTAAACCCCTAAGCCTTAACCTAACCCTTAACCCTAATCCTAATACTAACCATTAAACCAAACCCTAGCTCTTAAAGCTAACCCTAAACCTTACCCTCACGACTAGACGTAACCCTGACACTAACCTAACAACTAACCCTAACAATAACCCCTAAAGCTAAACTTCAACCCTATCCCTAACCCTAGCAGTAAACTTTAACCCTAAACCTAAGCCCAACCCGTAACCCTAATCCTATCCTTTTACCCTAAAACTAACCCCTAAACCTAACCCCTATACCTCACCCTAACTCTAACCCCAATCCTAATTCTAACCATACCCCTTCATAAAACACTAACTCCTAACCGCTAACCCTAACACTAACCAAAAACCCTAATCACTAATCCCTAACCCTAACGCTTAACCTTTACCCTAACCGTTAACCCTCACCCTAAATCTTAACACTGACCCTAACCTTCACCTTTAACTCTAAGCCTAACCCTTAACCCTACAGTAAGGAAGACCCTTAATGCTAATGGGATCCCTTATCCCTAACCCTAACACTACAGCTAAAAATAACCCTAACCTTTCATCCTTAAACCTAACCTCTAACAATTACTTTAACCCCAAACCCTAACCCTAATCCTAAGCATTAAACCTAACCCTATCTCTTAACCCTCATGCTAGCCCTTACCCTAACGCCTAGATCTAACCCTAAATCTAACCTACCGCCTAATCCTAACCTTAAGCCCTAATGCTAACTCTAACCCTGAACCCTAAACCTACCCGTAACCCTTAACACTAACCCTATCCGTGAACCTTAACCTTACCCGCACCCAAGCAGTTAACCCTGACCCTAACCCTAATCCTTAATGCTAACCCTAACACTAAACCCTCACCCTAAGCCCAACACTTAACCCTAATCCTATCCCTTAACCCTAACCCTAACCCTAATGCTAACCCCTAAACGTAACCCTAACCGTGAACAGTAAACCTAACCCTAACCTCTAACACAAACCATAGCACATAACTCTAACCCTAAAACTAACCCTAACCCTAACCCTAAACCCTAACTCTTAACCTTAAACCTAAGCCTTAACTCTCATGCTAACCTTTAATCCTAACCGTAATCCTAATCTTCAACCCTAAACCTAACACTTAACCCTAACCCTGTACCAAACCCTAACTCCTCATCTTAAGCTTAACCGTAAACCTCAACCCTAAACCAAAGTGTAATCGTTAAACCTAAGAGTAACCTTTAACCCTAACCCTAATCCCTAACCCTAAGCCCTCACCCTAACACTAAACTTCATCCTTAACCCTAACCATAATCCTAACCCTAAATCTAATTCTCAGACTTCTTGCTTTCTTAGAGTTTAGAAAGCCTGCAATCCTCCCATGCCATGCGTGAAAGGAGGCTCTACCACTGTGTCCTGCATGAAACCCAAGGGCCCATACCCAGAGTATGATAGAGTGGGTTCCCGGGTACAATCCCAGCCCCCTAAACTCTCCCCGCCCGCCTAATGCAGACAGGGCCCGTGCGCTAAGCATAAACAATACCTTTAACAGATAACCCTAACCCTGAACATAACACCCAACCCTGTTCCTATTTCTCCCCTTAACACGTAAACCTCACCGTGCGCCTAACTTTAACCTCTTATCCTAACGTTAATGCATAACCCATTTCCTGAGAACAACCCCTATCCCATAATTCTAACCCTATCTCCTAGTCATCACTGTGACACCTAATCGCTAACCCTAATTCTAAACCGCTAACCCTAACGGTAACCCTACCTACAACCCTAACACTGACAGTAACCCTTACTTCTAACCCCAACGCTATGTCTAACAAAAACCCTAAACCTTGACCCTAACCCTTCACCCTAACCCCTAAGCCTTACCCTAACCCTTAACCCTAATCCTAATCCTAACCATTAAACCTAACCCTAGCTCTTAAAGCTAACCCTAAAACTTACCCTCACGACTAGACCTAACCCTGACACTAACCTAACACCTAACTTTAACCAGAACTCCTAAAGCTAACCCTGATCCCTATCCCTAACCCTAGCAGTAAACTCTAACCCTAAACCTAAGCCCAACCCGTAACCCTAATCCTATCCTTTTACCCTAAAACTAACCACTAAACCTAACCCCTATACCTCACCCTAACTCTAACCCCAATCCTAATTCTAACCATACCCCTTCATAAAACACTAACTCCTAACCGCTAACCCTAACACTAACCAAAAACCCTAATCACTAATCCCTAACCCTAACGCTTAACCTTTACCCTAACCGTTAACCCTCACCCTAAATCTTAACACTGACCCTAACCTTCACCTTTAACTCTAAGCCTAACCCTTAACCCTACAGTAAGGAAGACACTTAATGCTAATGGGATCCCTTATCCCTAACCCTAACATTACAGCTAAAAATAACCCTAACCTTTGATCCTGAAACATAACCCCTAACACTTACTTTAACCCCAAACCCTAACCCTAATCCTAAGCATTAAACCTAACCCTATCTCTTAACCCTAACGCTAGCCCTTACCCTAACGCCTAGATCTAACCCTAAATCTAATCTACCGCCTAATCCTAACCTTCAGCCCTAATGCTAACTCTAACCCAGAACCCTAAACCTACCCGTAACCCTTAACACTAACCCTATCCGTGAACCTTAACCCTGACCCTAACCATTACCCGCACCCAAGCATTTAACCCTGACCCTAACCCTAATCCTTAATGATAACCCTAACACTAAACCCTAACCCTAAGCCCAACACTTAACCCTAATCCTATATCTTAACCCTAACCCTAATGCTAACCCCTAAACGTAACCCTCACCGTGACCAGTAAACCTAAACCTAACCTCTAACACAAACCATAGCACGTAACTCTGAACCTAAAACTAACCCTAACCCTAACCCTAACCCTAAACACTAACTCTTAACCTTGACCCTAAGCGTTAACTCTCACGCTAACCTTTAATCCTAACCCTAATCCTAATCTTCAACCCTAAACCTAACACTTAACCCTAACCCTGTACCAAACCCTAACCCCTCATCTTAACCCTAACCGTAAACCTCAACCCTAAACCAAAGTGTAACCGTTAAAACTAAGAGTAACCTTTATCCCTAACCCTAATCCCTAACCCTAAGCCCTCACCCTAACACTAAACTTCATCCTTAACCCTAACCATAATCCTACCCCTAAATCTAATTCTCAGACTTCTTGCTTTCTTAGAGTTTAGAAAGCCTGCAATCCTCCCATGCCATGCGTGAAAGGAGGCTCTACCACTGTGTCCTGCATGAAACCCAAGGGCCCATACCCAGAGTATGACAGAGTGGGTTCCCGGGTACAATCCCAGCCCCCTAAAATCCCCCCGCCCGCCTAATGCAGACAGGGCCCGTGCGATAAGCATAAACAATACCTTTAACAGATAACCTTAACCCTGAACATAACACCCAACCCTGTTCCTATTTCTCCCCTTAACACGTAAACCTCACCGTGCGCCTAACTTTAACCTCTTATCCTAACATTAATGCATAACCCATTTCCTGAGAACAACCCCTATCCCATAATTCTAACCCTATCTCCTAGTCATCACTGTGACACTTAATCCCTAACCCTAATTCTAAACCGCTAACCCTAACCGTAACCCTACCTACAACCCTAACACTGACAGTAACCCTTACTTCTAAACCCAACGCTATGCCTAACAAAAACCCCAACCCTTGACCCTAACCCTTCACCTTAACCCCTAAGCCTTAACCTAACCCTTAACCCTAATCCTAATACTAACCATTAAACCAAACCCTAGCTCTTAAAGCTAACCCTAAACCTTACCCTCACGACTAGACGTAACCCTGACACTAACCTAACAACTAACCCTAACAATAACCCCTAAAGCTAAACTTCAACCCTATCCCTAACCCTAGCAGTAAACTTTAACCCTAAACCTAAGCCCAACCCGTAACCCTAATCCTATCCTTTTACCCTAAATCTAACCCCTAAACCTAACCCCTATACCTCACCCTAACTCTAACCCCAATCCTAATTCTAACCATACCCCTTCATAAAACACTAACTCCTAACCGCTAACCCTAACACTAACCAAAAACCCTAATCACTAATCCCTAACCCTAATGCTTAACATTTACCCTAACCGTTCACCCTCACCCTAAGTCTTAACACTGACCCTAACCTTCACCTTTAACTCTAAGCCTAACCCTTAACCCTACAGTAAGGAAGACCCTTAATCCTAATGGGATCCCTTATCCCTAACCCTAACACTACAGCTAAAAATAACCCTAACCTTTCATCCTTAAACCTAACCCCTAACACTTACTTTAACCCCAAACCCTAACCCTAATCCTAAGCATTAAACCTAACCCTATCTCTTAACCCTCATGCTAGCCCTTACCCTAACGCTTAGATCTAACCCTAAATCTAACCTACCGCCTAATCCTAACCTTAAGCCCTAATGCTAACTCTAACCCTGAACCCTAAACCTACCCGTAACCCTTAACACTAACCCTATCCGTGAACCTTAACCTTACCCGCACCCAAGCAGTTAAACCTGACCCTAACCCTAATCCTTAATGCTCACCCTAACACTAAACCCTCACCCTAAGCCCAACACTTAACCCTAATCCTATCCCTTAACCCTAACCCTAACCCTAATGCTAACCCCTAAACGTAACCCTAACCGTGAACAGTAAACCTAACCCTAACCTCTAACACAAACCATAGCACATAACTCTAACCCTAAAACTAACCCTAACCCTAACCCTAAACCCTAATTCTTAACCTTAAACCTAAGCCTTAACTCTCATGCTAAACTTTAATCCTAACCCTAATCCTAATCTTCAACCCCAAACCTAACACTTAACCCTAACCCTGTACCAAACCCTAACTCCTCATCTTAAGCTTAACCGTAAACCTCAACCCTAAACCAAAGTGTAATCGTTAAACCTAAGAGTAACCTTTAACCCTAACCCTAATCCCTAACCCTAAGCCCTCAACCTAACACTAAACTTCATCCTTAACCCTAACCATAATCCTAACCCTAAATCTAATTCTCAGACTTCTTGCTTTCTTAGAGTTTAGAAAGCCTGCAATCCTCCCATGCCATGCGTGAAAGGAGGCTCTACCACTGTGTCCTGCATGAAACCCAAGGGCCCATACCCAGAGTATGATAGAGTGGGTTCCCGGGTACAATCCCAGCCCCCTAAACTCTCCCCGCCCGCCTAATGCAGACAGGGCCCATGCCCTAAGCATAAACAATACCTTTAACAGATAACCCTAACCCTGAACATAACACCCAACCCTGTTCCTATTTCTCCCCTTAACACGTAAACCTCACCGTGCGCCTAACTTTAACCTCTTATCCTAACGTTAATGCATAACCCATTTCCTGAGAACAACCCCTATCCCATAATTCTAACCCTATCTCCTAGTCATCACTGTGACACCTAATCGCTAACCCTAATTCTAAACCGCTAACCCTAACGGTAACCCTACCTACAACCCTAACACTGACAGTAACCCTTACTTCTAACCCCAACGCTATGTCTAACAAAAACCCTAAACCTTGAACCTAACCCTTCACCCTAACCCCTAAGCCTTACCCTAACCCTTAACCGTAATCCTAATCCTAACCATTAAACCTAACCCTAGCTCTTAAAGCTAACCCTAAAGCTTACCCTCACGACTAGACCTAACCCTGACACTAACCTAACACCTAACCCTAACCAGAACTCCTAAAGCTAACCCTGATCCCTATCCCTAACCCTAGCAGTAAACTCTAACCCTAAACCTAAGCCCAACCCGTAACCCTAATCCTATCCTTTTACCCTAAAACTAAC
>NW_027182851.1:427500-430000 GCF_041146395.1 Eulemur rufifrons
CCCTAACCCCTAAGCCTTACCCTAACCCTTAACCCTAATCCTAATCCTAACCATTAAACCTAACCCTAGCTCTTAAAGCTAACCCTAAACCTTACCCTCACGACTAGACCTAACCCTGACACTAACCTAACACCTAACCCTAACCAGAACCCCTAAAGCTAACCCTGAACCCTATCCCTAACCCTAGCAGTAAACTTTAACCCTAAACCTAAGCCCAACCCGTAACCCTAATCCTATCCTTTTACCCTAAAACTAACCCCTAAACCTAACACCTAAACCACACCCTAACTCTAATCCCAATCCTAATGCTAACCATACCCCTTCATAAAACACTAACTCCTAAACGCTAACCCTAACACTAACCAAAAAGCCTAATCACTAATCCCTAACCCTAACGCTTAACCTTTACCCTAACTGTTAACCCTCACTCTAAATGTTAACACTGACCCTAACCTTAACCTTTAACTCTAAGCCTAACCGTTAATCCTACAGTAAGGAAGACCCTTAATGCTAATGGGATTCCTTATCCCTAACCCTAACACTACAGCTAAAAATAACCCTAGCCTTGGATCCTTAAACCTAACCCCTAACACTTACTTTAACCCGAAACCCTAACCCTAATCCTAAGCATTAAACCTAACCCTATCTCTTAACCCTAACGCTAGCCCTTACCCTAACGCCTAGATCTAACCCTAAATCTAACCTACCAGCTAATCCTAACCTTAAGCCCTAATGCTAACTCTAACCCTGAACCCTAAACCTACCCGTAACCTTTAACACTAACCCTATCCGTGAACCTTAACCTTGACCCTAACCATTACCCGCACCCAAGCATTTAACCCTGACCCTAACCCTAATCCTTAATGCTAACCCTAACACTAAACCCTAACCCTAAGCCCAACACTTAACCCTAATCCTATCCCTTAACCCTAACCCTAACCCTAATGCTAACCCCTAAACGTAACCCTAACCGTCACCAGTAAACCTAACCCTAACCGCTAACACAAACCATAGCACATAACTCTAACCCTAAAACTAACAGTAACCCTAAACCTAACCCTAAACCCTAACTCTTAACCTTAACCCTAAGCGTTAACTCTCACGCTAACCTTTAATCCTAACCCTAATCCTAATCTTCATCACTAAACCTAATACTTAACTCTAACGCTGTACCAAACCCTAACCCCTCATCTTAACCCTGACCGTAAACCTCAACCCTAAACCACAGTGGAACCGTTAAACCTAAGAGTAACCTTTAACCCTAACCCTAATCCCTAACCCTAAGCCCTCACCCTAACACTAAACTTCATCCTTAATCCTAACCATAATCCTAACCCTAAATCTAATTCTCAGACTTCTTGCTTTCTTAGAGTTTAGAAAGCCTGCAATCCTCCCATGCCATGCGTGAAAGGAGGCTCTACCACTGTGTCCTGCATGAAACCCACGGGCCCATACCCAGAGTATGATAGAGTGGGTTCCCGGGTACAATCCCAGCCCCCTAAACTCCCCCCGCCCGCCTAATGCAGACAGGGCCCGTGCGCTAAGCATAAACAATACCTTTAACAGATAACCCTAACCCTGAACATAACTCCCAACCCTGTTGCTATTTCTCCCCTTAACACGTAAACCTCACCGTGCGCCTAACTTTAACCTCTTATCCTAACGTTAATGCATAACCCATTTCTTGAGAACAACCCCTATCCCATAATTCTAACCCTATCTCCTAGTCATCACTGTGACACCTAATCCCTAACCCTAATTCTAAACCGCTAACCCTAACCGTAACCCTACCTACAACCCTAACACTGACAGTAACCCTTACTTCTAACCCCAACGCTATGCCTAACAAAAACCCTAACCCTTCACCCTAACCCCTAAGCCTTACCCTAACCCTTAACCCTAATCCTAATCCTAACCATTAAACCTAACCCTAGCTCTTAAAGGTAACCCTAAACCTTACCCTCACGACTAGACCTAACCCTGACATTAACCTAACACCTAACCCTAACCAGAACCCCTAAAGCTAACCCTGAACCCTATCCCTAACCCTAGCAGTAAACTTTAACCCTAAACCTAAGCCCAACCCGTAACCCTAATCCTATCCTTTTACCCTAAAACTAACCCCTAAACCTAACCCCTACACCTCACGCTAACTCTAACCCCAATCCTAATTCTAACCATACCCCTTCATAAAACACTAACTCCTAACCGCTAACCCTAACACTAACCAAAAACCCTAATCACTAATCCCTAACCCTAACGCTTAAACTTTACCCTAACTGTTAACCCTCACCCTAAGTCTTAACACTGACCCTAACCTTAACCTTTAACTCTAAGCCTATCCCTTAATCCTACAGTAAGGAAGACCCTTAATGCTAATGGGATCCCTTATCCCTAACCCTAACACTACAGCTAAAAATAACCCTAACATTTGATCCTGCAACCTAACCCCTAACACTTACTTTAACCCCAAACCCTAACCCTAATCCTAAGCATTAAA
>NW_027182851.1:445000-460000 GCF_041146395.1 Eulemur rufifrons
AGTCCTTAATGATAACCCTAACACTAAACACTAACCCTAAGGCCAACACTTAACCGTAATCCTATCCCTTAACCGTAACCCTAACCCTAACCCTAATGCTAACCCCTAAACGTAACCCTAACCGTCACCAGTAAACCTAACCCTAACCTCTAACACAAACCATAGCACATAACTCTAACCCTAAAACTAACCCTAACCCTAAACCTAACCCTAAACCCTAACTCTTAACCTTAACCCTAAGCGTTAACTCTCACGCTATCCTATAATCCTAACCCTAATCCTAATCTTCAACCCTAAACCTTACACTTAACCCTAACCCTGTACCAAACCCTAACCCCTCATCTTAACCCTAACCGTAAAACTCAACCCTAAACCAAAGTGTAACCGTTAAACCTAAGAGTAACCTTTAAGCCTAACCCTAATCCCTAACCCTAAGCCCTCACCCTAACACTAAACTTCATCCTTAACCCTAACCATAATCCTAACCCTAAATCTAATTCTCAGACTTCTTGCTTTCTTAGAGTTTAGAAAGCCTGCAATCCTCCCATGCCATGCGTGAAAGGAGGCTCTACACTGTGTCCTGTATGAAACCCACGGGCCCATACCCAGCGTTTGATAGAGTGGGTTCCCGGGTACAATCCGAGCCCCCAAAACTCCCCCCCGCCCGCCTAATGCAGACAGGGCCCGTGCGCTAAGCATAAACAATACCTTTAACAGATAACCCTAACCCTGAACATAACACCCAACCCTGTTCCTATTTCTCCCCTTAACACGTAAACGTCACTGTGCGCCTAACTTTAACCTCTTATCCTAACGTTAATGCATAACCTATTTCCTGAGAACAACCCCTATCCCATAATTCTAACCCTATCTCCTAGTCATCACTGTGACACCTAATCCCTAACCCTAATTCCAAACCGCTAACCCTAACCGTAACCCTACCTACAACCCTAACACTGACAGTAACCCTTACTTCTAACCCCAACGCTATGCCTAACAAAAACCCTAACCCTTGATCCTAACCCTTCACACTAACCCCTAAGCCTTACCCTAACCCTTAACCCTAATCCTAATCCTAACCATTAAACCTAACCCTAGCTCTTAAAGCTAACCCTAAACCTTACCCTCACGACTAGACCTAACCCTGACACTAACCTAACACTTAACCCTCACCAGAACCCCTAAAGCTAACCCTGAACCCTATCCCTAACCCTAGCAGTAAACTTTAACCCTAAACCTAAGCCCAACCCGTAACCCTAATCCTATCCTTTTACCCTAAAACTAACCCCTAAACCTAACCCCTATACCTCACCCTAACTCTAACCCCAATCCTAATTCTAACCATACCCCTTCATAAAACACTAACCGCTAAACTAACACTAACCAAAAACCCTAATCACTAATCCCTAACCCTAACACTTAACCTTTACCCTAACCGTTAACCCTCACCCTAAATCTTAACACTGACCCTAACCTTAACCTTTAACTCTAAGCCTAACCCTTAAGCCTACAGTAAGGAAGACCCTTAATGCTAATGGGATCCCTTATCCCTAACCCTAACACTACAGCTAAAAATAACCCTAACCTTGGATCCTTAAACCTAACCCCTAACACTTACTTTAACCCCAAACCCTAACCCTAATCCTAAGCATTAAACCGAACCCTATCTCTGAACCCTAACGCTAGCCCTTACCCTAACGCCTAGATCTAACCCTAAATCGAACCTACCGCCTAATCCCAAACTTAAGCCCTAATGCTAACTCTAACCCTGAACCCTAAACCTACCCGTAACCCTTAACACTAACCCTATCCGTGAACCTTAACCCTGACCCTAACCATTACCCGCACCCAAGCATTTAACCCTGACCCTACCCCTAATCCTTAATGATAACCCTAACACTAAACCCTAACCCTAAGCCCAACACTTAACCCTAATCCTATCCCTTAACCCTAATCCTAACGCAAACCCCTAAACGTAACCCTAACCGTGACCAGTAAACCTAACCTTAACCTCTAACACAAACCATAGCACATAACTCTAACCCTAAAACTAAACCTAACCCCAACCCTAACCCTAAACCCTAACTCTTAACCTTAACCCTAAGCGTTAACTCTCACGCTAACTTTTAATCCTAACCCTAATCCTAATCTTCAACCCTAAACCTAACACTTAACCCTAACCCTGTACCAAATCCTAAACCCTCATCTTAACCCTAACCGTAAACCTCAACCCTAGACCAAAGTGTAGCCGTTAAACCTAAGAGTAGCCTTTAACCCTAACCCTAATCCCTAACCCTAAGCCCTCACCCTAACACTAAACTTCATCCTTAACCCTAACCATAATCCTAACCCTAAATCTAATTCTCAGACTTCTTGCTTTCTTAGAGTTTAGAAAGCCTGCCATCCTCCCATGCCATGCGTGAAAGGAGGCTCTACCACTGTGTCCTGCATGAAACCCACGGGCCCATACCCAGAGTATGATAGAGTGGGTTCCCGGGTACAATCCCAGCCCCCTAAACTCCCCCCGCCCGCCTAATGCAGACAGGGCCCGTGCGCTAACCATAAGCAATACGTTTAACAGATAACCCTAACCCTGAACATAACACCCAACCCTGTTCCTATTTCTCCCCTTAACACGTAAACCTCACCGTGCGCCTAACTTTAACCTCTTATCCTAACGTTAATGCATAACCCATTTCCTGAGAACAACCCCATCCCATAATTCCAAACCTATCTCCTAGTCATCACTGTGACACCTAATCCCTAACCCTAATTCTAAACCGCTAACCCTAACCGTAACCCTACCTACAACCCTGACACTGACAGTAACCCTTACTTCTAACCCCAACGCTATGCCTAACAAAAACCCTAAACCTTCACCCTAACCCTTCACCCTAACCCCTAAGCCTTACCCTAACCCTTAACCCTAATCCTAATCCTAACCATTAAACCTAACCCTAGCTCTTAAAGATAACCCTGAACCTTACCCTCACGACTAGACCTAACCCTGACACTAACCTAACACCTAACCCTAAGCAGAACCCCTAAAGCTAAGCCTGAACCCTATCCCTAACCCTAGCAGTAAACTTTAACACTAAACCTAAGCCCAACCCGTAACCCTAATCCTATCCTTTTACCCTAAAACTAACCCCTAAACCTAACCCCTATACCTCACCCTAACTCTAACCCCAATGCTAATTCTAACCATACCCCTTCATAAAACACTAACTCCTAACCGCTAACCCTAACACTAACCAAAAACCCTAATCACTAATCCCTAACCCTAACGCTTAACGTTTACCCTAACCGTTAACCCTCACCCTAAATCTTAACACTGAACCTAACCTTAACCTTTAACTCTAAGCCTAACCCTTAACCCTACAGTAAGGAAGACCCTTAATGCTAATGGGATCCCTTCTCCGTAACCCTAACACTACAGCTAAAAATAACAGTAACCATTCATCCTTAAACCTAACCCCTAACACTTACTTTAACCCCAAACCCTTACCCTAATCCTAAGCATTAAACCTAACCCTATCTCTTACCCCTAACGCTAGCCCTTACCCGAACGCCTAGATCTAACACGAAATCAAACCTACCGCCTAATCCTAACCTTAAGCCCTAATGCTAACTCTAACCCTGAACCCTAAACCTACCCGTAACCCTTAACACTAACCCGATCCGTGAACCTTAACCCTGACCCTAACATTACCCGCACCCAGGCATTTAACCCTGACCCTACCCCTAGTCCTTAATGATAACCCTAACACTAAACCCTAACCCTAAGGCCAACACTTAACCGTAATCCTATCCCTTAACCCTAACCCTAACCCTAACCCTAATACTAACCCCTAAACGTAACCCTAACCGTCACCAGTAAACTTAACCCTAACCTCTAACACAAACCATAGCACATAACTCTAACCCTAAAACTAACCCTAACCCTAAACCTAACCCTAAACCCTAACTCTTAACCTTAACCCTAAGCGTTAACTCTCACGCTATCCTATAACCCTAACCCTAATCCTAATCTTCAACCCTAAACCTTACACTTAACCCTAACCCTGTACCAAACCCTAACCCTTCATCTTAACCCTAACCGTAAACCTCAACCCTAAACCAAAGTGTAACCGTTAAACCTAAGAGTAACCTTTAACCCTAACCCGAATCCCTAACCCTAAGCCCTCCCCTAACACTAAACTTCATCCTTAACCCTAACCATAAACCTAACCCTAAATCTAATTCTCAGACTTCTTGCTTTCTTAGAGTTTAGAAAGCCTGCAATCCTCCCATGCCATGCGTGAAAGGAGGCTCTACCACTGTGTCCTGCATGAAACCCACGGACCCATACCCAGAGTATGATAGAGTGGGTTCCCGGGTACAATCCCAACCCCCAAAACTCCCCCCTCGCCCGCCTAATGCAGACAGGGCCCGTGCGCTAAGCATAAACAATACCTTTAACAGATAACCCTAACCCTGAACATAACACCCAACCCTGTTCCTATTTCTCACCTTAACACGTAAACCTCACCGTGCGCCTAACTTTAACCTCTTATCCTAACGTTAATGCATAAACCATTTCCTGAGAACAAACCCTATCCCATAATTCTAACCCTATCTCCTAGTCATCACTGTGACACCTAATCCCTAACCCTAATTCCAAACCGCTAACCCTAACCGTAACCCTACCTACAACCATAACACTGACAGTAACCCTTACTTCTAACCCCAACGCTATGCCTAACAAAAACCCTAAACCTTGACGCTAACCCTTCACCCTAACCCCTAAGACTTACCCTAACCCTTAACCCTAATCCTAATCCTAACCATTAAACCTAACCCTAGCTCTTAAAGCTAACCCTAAACCTTACCCTCACGACTAGACCTAACCCTGACACTAATCTAACACTTAACCCTCACCAGAACCCCTAAAGCTAACCCTGAACCCTATCCCTAACCCTAGTAGTAAACTTTAACCCTAAACCTAAGCCCAACCCGTAACCCTAATCCTATCCTTTTACCCTAAAACTAACCCCTAAACCTAACCCCTATACCTCACCCTAACTCTAAACCCAATCCTAATTCTAACCATACCCCTTCATAAAACACTAACCGCTAACCTAACACTAACCAAAAACCCTAATCACTAATCCCTAACCCTAACACTTAACCTTTACCCTAACCGTAAACCGTCACCCTAAATCTTAACACTGACCCTAACCTTAACCTTTAACTCTAAGCCTAACCCTTAACCCTACAGTAAGGAAGACCCTTAATGCTAATGGGATCCCTTATCCCTAACCCTAACACTACAGCTAAAAATATCCCTAACCTTGGATCCTTAAACCTAACCCCTAACACTTACTTTAACCCCAAACCCTAACCCTAATCCTAAGCATGAAACCTAACCCTATCTCTGAACCCTAACGCTAGCCCTTACCCTAACGCCTAGATCTAACCCTAAATCTAACCTACCGCCTAATCCTAACCTTAAGCCCTAATGCTAACTCTAACCCTGAACCCTAAACCTACCCGTAACCCTTAACACTAACCCTATCCGTCAACCTTAACCCTGACCCTAACCATTACCCGCACCCAAGCATTTAACCCTGACCCTACCCCTAATCCTTAATGATAACACTAACACTAAAACCTAACCCTAAGCCCAACACTTAACCCTAATCCTATCCCTTAACCCTAACCCTAACGCAAACCCCTAAACGTAACCCTAACCGTGACCAGTAAACCTAACCTTAACCTCTAACACAAACCATAGCACATAACTCTAACCCTAAAACTAAACCTAACCCCAAACCTAACCCTAAACCCTAACTCTTAACCTTAACCCTAAGCGTTAACTCTCACGCTAACCTTTAATCCTAACCCTAATCCTAATCTTCAACCCTAAACCTAACACTTAACCCTAATCCTGTAACAAACCATAACCCCTCATCTTAACCCTAACCGTAAACCTCAACCCTAAAACAAAATGTAACCGTTAAACCTAAGAGTAACCTTTAACCCTAACCCTAATCCCTAACCCTAAGCCCTCACCCTAACACTAAACTTCATCCTTAACCCTAACCATAATCCTAACCCTAAATCTAATTCTCAGACTTCTTACTTTCCTAGAGTTTAGAAAGCCTGCAATCCTCCCATGCCATGCGTGAAAGGAGGCTTTACCACTGTGTCCTGCATGAAACCCACGGGCCCATACCCAGAGTATGATAAAGTGGGTTCCCGGGTACAATCCCAGCCCCCTAAACTCCCCCCGCCCGCCTAATGCAGACAGGGCCCGTGCGCTAAGCATAAACAAAACCTTTAACAGATAACCCTAACCCTGAACATAACACCCAACCCTGTTCCTATTTCTCCCCTTAACACGTAAACCTCACCGTGCGCCTAACTTTAACCTCTTATCCTAACGTTAATGCATAACCCTTTTCCTGAGAACAACCCCATCCCATAATTCTAACCCTATCTCCTAGTCATCACTCTGACACCTAATCCCTAACCCTAATTCTAAACCGCTAACCCTAACCGTAACCCTACCTACAACCCTGACACTGACAGTAACCCTTACTTCTAACCCCAACGCTATGCCTAACAAAAACCCTAAACCTTCACCCTAACCCCTAAGCCTTACCCTAACCCTTAACCCTAATCCTAATCCTAACCATTAAACCTAACCCTAGCTCTTAAAGCTAACCCTAAACCTTACCCTCATGACTAGACCTAACGCTGACACTAACCTAACACCTAACCCTAACCAGAACCCCTAAAGCTAACCCTGAACCCTATCCCTAACCCTAGCAGTAAATTTTAACCCTAAACCTAAGCCCAACCCGTAACCCTAATCCTATCCTTTTACCCTAAAACTAACCCCTAAACCTAACCCCTATACCTCACCCTAACTCTAACCCCAATCCTAATTCTAACCATACCCCTTCATAAAACACTAACTCCTATCCGCAAACCCTAACACTAACCAAAAATCCTAATCACTAATCCCTAACCCTAACGCTTAATCTTTACCCTAACCGTTAACCCTCACCCTAAATCTTAACACTGACCCTAACCTTAACCTTTAACTCTAAGCCTAACCCTTAACCCTACAGTAAGGAAGACCCTTAATGCTAATGGGATCCCTTATCCCTAACCCTAACACTACATCTAAAAATAACCCTAACCTTTGATCCTGAAACCTAACCCCTAACACTTACTTTAACCCCAAACCCTAACTCTAATCCTAAGCATTAAACCTAATCCTATCTCTTAACCCTAACGCTAGCCCTTACCCTAACGCCTAGATCTAACCCTAAATATAACCTACCGCCTAATCCTAACCTTAAGCCCTAATGGTAAATCTAACCCTGATCCCTAAACCTACCCGTAACCCTTAACACTAACCCTATCCGTGAACCTTAACCCTGACCCTAACTATTTCCCGCACCCAAGCATTTAACCCTGACCCTAACACTAATCCTTAATGATAACCCTAACAGTAAACCCTAACCCTAAGCCCAACACTTATCCCTAATCCTATCCCTTAACACTAACCATAAGCCTAACCCTAATGCTACCCCCTAAACCTAACCCTAGCCGTGACCAGTAAACCTATCCCTAACCTCTAACACAAACCATAGCACATAACTCTAACTCTAAAACTAACCCTAACCCTAACCCTAAACACTAACTCTTAACCTTAACCCTAAGCGTTAACTCTCACGCTAACCTTTAATCCTAACCCTAATCCTAATCTTCAACCCTAAACCTAACACTTAACCCTAACCCTGTACCAAACCCTAACCTCGCATCTTAACCCTAACCGTAAACCTCAACCCTAAACCAAAGTGTAACCGTTAAACCTAAGGGTAACCTTTAACCCTAACCCTAATCCCTAACCCTAAGCCCTCACCCTAACACTAAACTTCATCCTTAACCCTAACCAGAATCCTAACCCTAAATCTAATTCTCAGACTTCTTGCTTTCTTAGAGTTTAGAAAGCCTGCAATCCTCCCATGCCTTGCGTGAAAGGAGGCTCTACCACTGCGTCCTGCATGAAACCCACGGGCCCATACCCAGAGTATGATAGAGTGGGTTCCCAGGTACAATCCCAGCCCCCTAAACTCCCCCCGCCCGCCCAATGCAGACAGGGCCCGTGCGTTAAGCATAAACAATACCTTTAACAGATAACCCTAACCCTGAACATAACACCCAACCCTGTTCCTATTTCTCCCCTTAACACGTAAACCTCACCGTGTGCCTAACTTTAACCTCTTATCCTAACGTTAATGCATAACCCATTTCCTGAGAACAACCCCTATCCCATAATTCTAACCCTATCTCCTAGTCATCACTGTCACACCTAATCCCTAACCCTAATTCTAAACCGCTAACCCTAACCGTAACCCTACCTACAACCCTAACACTGACAGTAACCCTTACTTCTAACCCCAACGCTATGCCTAACAAAAACCCTAACCCTGCACCCTAACCCCTAAGCCTTACCCTAACCCTTAACCCTAATCCTAATCCTAACCATTAAACCTAACCCTAGCTCTTAAAGATAACCCTGAACCTTGCCTTCACGACTAGACCTAACCCTGACACTAACCTAACACCTAACCCTAACCAGAACCCCTAAAGCTAAGCCTGAACCCTATTCCTAACCCTAGCAGTAAACTTTAACCCTAAACCTAAGCCCAACCCGTAACCCTAATCCTATCCTTTTACCCCAAAACTAACCCCTAAACCTAACCCCTATACCTCACCCTAACTCTAACCCCAATCCTAAATCTAACCATACCCCTTAATAAAACACTAACTCCTAACCGCTAACCCTAACATTAACCAAAAACCCTAATCACTAATCCCTAACCCTAACGCTTAACCTTTACCCTAACCGTTAACCCTCACCCTAAATCTTAACACTGACCCTAACCTTAACCTTTAACTCTAAGCCTACCCCTTAACCCTACAGTAAGGAAGACCCTTAATGCTAATGGGATCCCTTTTCCGTAACCCTAACACTACAGCTAAAAATAACAGTAACCTTTCATCCTTAAACCGAACCCGTAACACTTACTTTAACCCCAAACCCTAACCCTAATCCTAAGCATTAAACCTAACCCTATCTCTTAACCCTAACGCTAGCCCTTACCCGAACGCCTAGATCTAACCCTAAATCGAACCTACCGCCTAATCCTAACCTTAAGCCCTAATGCTAACTCTAACCCTGAACCCTAAACCTACCCGTAACCCTTAACACTAACCCTATCCGTGAACCTTAACCCTGACCCTAACCATTACCCGCACCCAGGCATTTAACCCTGACCCTACCCCTAGTCCTTAATGATAACCCTAACACTAAACCCTAACCCTAAGGCCAACACTTAACCATAATCCTATCCCTTAACCCTAACCCTAACCCTAACCCTAATGCTAACCCCTAAACGTAACCCTAACCGTCACCAGTAAACCTAAACCTAACCTCTAACACAAACCATAGCACAAAACTCTAACCCTAAAACAAACCCAAACCCTAAACCTAACCCTAAACCCTAACTCTTAACCTTAACCCTAAGCGTTAACTCTCACGCTATCCTATAATCCTAACCCTAATCCTAATCTTCAACCCTAAACCTTACACTTAACCCTAACCCTGTACCAAACCCTAACCTCTCATCTTAACCCTAACCGTAAACCTCAACCCTAAACCAAAGTGTAACCGTTAAACCTAAGAGTAACCTTTAACCCTAACCCTAATCCCTAACCCTAAGCCCTCACCCTAACACTAAACTTCATCCTTAACCCTAACCATAATCCTAACCCTAAATCTAATTCTCAGACTTCTTGCTTTCTTAGAGTTTAGAAAGCCTGCAATCCTCCCATGCCATGCGTGAAAGGAGCCTCTACCACTGTGTCCTGTATGAAACCCACGGACCCATACCCAGAGTATGATACAGTGGGTTCCTGGGTACAATCACAGCCCCCAAAACTCCCCCCCGCCCGCCTAATGCAGACAGGGCCCGTGCGCTAAGCATAAACAATACCTTTAACAGATAACCCTAACCCTGAACATAACACCCAACCCTGTTCCTATTTCTCCCCTTAACACGTAAACTTCACCGTGCGCCTAACTCTAACCTCTTATCCTAACGTTAATGCATAACCCATTTCCTGAGAACAACCCCTATCCCATAATTCTAACCCTATCTCCTAGTCATCACTGTGACACCTAATCCCTAACCCTAATTCCAAACCGCTAACCCTAACCGTAACCCTACCTACAACCCTAACACTGAGAGTAACCCTTACTTCTAACCCCAACGCTATGCCTAACAAAAACCCTAAACCTTGACCCTAACCCTTCACCCTAACCCCTAAGACTTACCCTAACCCTTGACCCTAATCCTAATCCTAACCATTAAACCTAACCCTAGCTCTTAAAGCTAACCCTAAACCTTACCCTCACGACTAGACCTAACCCTGACACTAACCTAACACCTAACCCTCACCAGAACCCCTAAAGCTAACCCTGAACCCTATCCCTAACCCTAGCAGTAAACTTTAACCCTAAACCTAAGCCCAACCCGTAACCCTAATCCTATCCTTTTACCCTAAAACTAACCCCTAAACCTAACCCCTATACCACACCCTAACTCTAACCCCAATCCTAATTCTAATCATACCCCTTCATAAAACACTAACCGCTAACCTAACACTAACCAAAAACCCTAATCACTAATCCCTAACCCTAACACTTAACCTTTACCCTAACCGTTAACCCTCACCCTAAATCTTAACACTGACCGTAACCTTAACCTTTAACTCTAAGCCTAACCCTTAAGCCTACAGTAAGGAAGACCCTTAATGCTAATGGGATCCCTTATCCCTAACCCTAACACTACAGCTAAAAATAACCCTAACATTGGATCCTTAAACCTAACCCCTAACACTTACTTTAACCCCAAACCCTAACCCTAATCCTAAGCATTAGACCTAAACCTATCTCTGAACCCTAACGCTAGCCCTTACCCTAACGCCTAGATCTAACCCTAAATCGAATCTACCGCCTAATCCTAACCTTAAGCCCTAATGCTAAATCTAACCCTGAACCCTAAACCTACACGTAACCCTTAACACTAACCCTATCCGTGAACCTTAACCCTGACCCTAACCATTACCCGCACCCAAGCATTTAACCCTGACCCTACCCCTAATCCTTAATGATAACACTAACACTAAACCCTAACCCTAAGGCCCAACACTTAACCCTAATCCTATCCCTTAACCCTAACCATAACGCAAACCCCTAAACGTAACCCTAACCGTGACCAGTAAACCTAACCTTAACCTCTAACACAAACCATAGCACATAACTCTAACCCTAAAACTAAACCTAACCCCAACCCTAACCCTAAACCCTAACTCTTAACCTTAACCCTAAGCGTTAACTCTCACGCTAACCTTTAATCCTAACCCTAATCCTAATCTTCAACCCTAAACCTAACACTTAACCATAACCCTGTACCAAACCCTAACCCCTCATCTTAACCCTAATCGTAAACCTCAACCCTGAACCAAAGTGTAGCCGTTAAAACTAAGAGTAGCCTCTAACCCTAACCCTAATCCCTAACCCTAAGCCCTCACCCTAACACTAAACTTCATCCTTAACCCTAACCCTAAATCTAATACTCAGACTTCTTGCTTTCTTAGAGTTTAGAAAGCCTGCAATCCTCCCATGCCATGCGTGAAAGGAGGCTCTACCACTGTGTCCTGCATGAAACCCACGGGCCCATACCCAGAGTATGATAGAGTGGGTTCCCGGGTACAATCCCAGCCCCCTAAACTCCCCCCGCCCGCCTAATGCAGACAGGGCCCGTGCGCTAAGCATAAACAATACCTTTAACAGAAAACCCTAACCCTGAACATAACACCCAACCCTGTTCCTATTTCTCCCCTTAACACGTAAACCTCACCGTGCGCCTAACTTTAACCTCTTATCCTAACGTTAATGCATAACCCATTTCCTGAGAACAACCCCTATCCCATAATTCTAACCCTATCTCCTAGTCATCACTGTGACACCTAATCCCTAACCCTAATTCTAAACCGCTAACCCTAACCGTAACCCTACCTACAACCCTAACACTGAGAGTAACCCTTACTTCTAACCCCAACGCTATGCCTAACAAAAACCCTAACCCTTGACCCTAACCCTTCACCCTAAACCCTAAGCCTTACCCTAAACCTTAACCCTAATCTTAATCCTAACCATTAAACTTAACCCTAGCTCTTAAAGCTAACCCTAAACCTTACCCTCACGACTAGACCTAACCCTGACACTAACCTAACACCTAACCCTAAGCAGAACCCCTAAAGCTAACCCTGAACCCTATCCCTAACCCTAGCAGTAAACTTTAACCCTAAACCTAAGCCCAACCCGTAACCCTAATCCTATCCTTTTACCTTAAAACTAACCCCTAAACCTAACCCCTACACATCACGCTAACTCTAACCCCAATCCTAATTCTAACCATACCCCTTCATAAAACACTAACTCCTAACCGCTAACCCTAACACTAACCAAAAACCCTAATCACTAATCCCTAACCCTAACGCTTAACCTTTACCCTAACTGTTAACCCTCACCCTAAATCTTAACACTGACCATAACCTTAACCTTTAACTCTAAGCCTATCCCTTAATCCTACAGTAAGGAAGACCCTTAATGCTAATGGGATCCCTTATCCCTAACCCTAACACTACAGCTAAAAATAACCCTAACCTTTGATCCTGAAACCTAACCCCTAACACTTACTTTAACCCCAAACCCTAACCCTAATCATAAGCATTAAACCTAACCCTATCTCTTAACCCTAACGCTAGCCCTTACCCTAACGCCTAGATCTAACCCTAAATCAAACCTACCGCCTAATCCTAACCTTAAGCCCTAATGCTAACTCTAACCCTGAACACTAAACCTACTCATAACCCTTAACACTAACCCTATCCGTGAACCTTAACCCTGACCCTAACCATTACCCGCACCCAAGCATTTAACCCTGACCCTAACCCTAATCCTTAATGCTAACACTAAGACTAAACCCTAACCCTAAGCCCAAAACTTAACCCTAATCCTATCCCTGAACCCTAACCCTAACCCTAATGCTAACCCCTAAACGTAACCCTAACCGTGCCCAGTAAACCTAACCCTAACCTCTAACACAAATCATAGCACATAACTCTAACCCTAAAACTAACCCTAACCCTAACCCTAACCATGAACCCTAACTCTTAAACTTAACCCTAAGCGTTAACTCTCACGCTAACCTTTAATCCTAACCCTAATCCTAATCTTCAACCCTAAACCTAACACTTAACCCTAACCCTGTACCAAACCCTAACCGCTCATCTTAACACTAACCGTAAACCTCAACCCTAAACCAAAGTGTAACCGTTAAACCTAAGAGTAATCTTTAACCCTAACCCTAATCCCTAACCCTAAGCCCTCACCCTAACACTAAACTTCATCCTTAACCCTAACCATAATCCAACCCTAAATCTCATTCTTAGAATTCTTGCTTTCTTAGAGTTTAGAAAGCCTGCAATCCTCCCATGCCATGCGTGAAAGGAGGCTCTACCACTGTGTCCTGCATGAAACCCACGGGCCCATACCCAGAGAATGATAGAGTGGGTTCCCGGGTACAATCCCAGCCCCCTAAACTCCCCCCGCCCGCCTAATGCAGACAGGGCCCGTGCGCTAAGCATAAACAATACCTTTACCAGATAACCCTAACCCTGAACATAACACCCAACCCTGTTCCTATTTCTCCCCTTAACACGTAAACCTCACCGTGCGCCTAACTTTAACCTCTTATCCTAACGTTAATGCATAACCCATTTCCTGAGAACAACCCCTATCCCATAATTCTAACCCTATCTCCTAGTCATCACTGTGACACCTAATCCCTAACCCTAATTCTAAACCGCTAACCCTAACCGTAACCCTCCCTACAACCCTAACACTGACAGTAACCCTTACTTCTAACCCCAACGCTATGCCTAACAAAAACCCTAACCCTTGACCCTAACCCTTCACCCTAACCCCTAAGCCTTACCCTAACCCTTAACCCTAATCCTAATCCTAACCATTAAACCTAACCCTAGCTCTTAAAGCTAACCCTAAACCTTACCCTCACGACTAGACCTAACCCTGACACTAACCTAACACCTAACACTAACCAGAACCCCTAAAGCTAACCCTGAACCCTATCCCTAACCCTAGCAGTAAACTTTAACCCTAAACCTAAGTCCAACCCGTAACCCTAATCCTATCCTTTTACCCCAAAACTAACCCCTAAACCTAACCCCTATATCTCACCCTAACTCTAACCCCAATCCTAATTCTAAACATACCCCTTCATAAAACACTAACTCCTAACCGCTAACCCTAACACTAACCAAAATCCCTAATCACTAATCCCTAACCCAAACGCTTAACCTTTACCCTAACCGTTAACCCTCACCCTAAATCTTAACACTGACCCTAAGCTTAACCTTTAACTCTAAGCCTAACCCTTAACCCTACAGTAAGGAAGACCCTTAATGCTAATGGGATCCCTTATCCCTAACCCTAACACTACAGCTAAAAATAACCCTAACCTTGGAACCTTAAACCTAACCCCTAACACTTACTTTAACCCCAAACCCTAACCCTAATCCTAAGCATTAAATCTAACCCTATCTCTGAACCCTAACGCTAGCCCTTACCCTAACGCCTAGATCTAACACTAAGTCTAACCTACCGCCTAATCCTAACCTTAAGCCCTAATGGTAACTCTAACCCTGAACTCTAAACCTACCCGTAACCCTTAACATTAACCCTATCTGTGAACCTTAACCCTGACCCTTACCATTACCCGCACCCAAGCATTTAAACCTGACCCTAACCCTAATCCTTAATGCTAACCCTAACACTAAACCCTAACTCTA